>NW_006204954.1:362365-362996 GCF_000334495.1 Tupaia belangeri chinensis
AAACCTCTCCAAAAAAAAAAAAAAAAAAAGCCCCAAAACTAGTACTCATCCAATATACTCAAGTATCGAGTTGTCGGACAAGTCATGACACATTTTTGCATAGAAAACATACAAAATTACAGCATGACTTTTCCGATAACCCAATAGTTTGGCTTTGAAGTTGTTAAGAAAACCCAAATTCTGGCTTACTTTACTGCTTAGGTTTACTTTTGAGCCCATAAAGGCTTCTTGGTATCTTATGAATAAGCAGCTCAGGACAGTTTTTTCTTACACTGATTGCTCTGTAGCAATTACTTTCTAACGCTAAGCATATGGGAATTAGGAGAAAGAAATAAGCCGACTCATCATACTTCCTCAGGTGACCTAATAGCTTTATTTTTATGTATTTATTTTAAAATAATTATTTATTTATTTAAATTTATTTGTAATTATTAATTTGATCAAAGAGAAAGGGAAAGTGAGGAAGCACGCTGTCAGGTCTGGGACTCTAACCACGGTTGGCCATGTGGGAGTCTAGTGTCTTAACCACCATGCCACCTGCTGGCTCCGACCTAATAACTTTAAATTCAGGTCCATTTTGGGGGAGAAACTGAAAGTTAAACTTGCACTTGCTGACCTGATGCTTTGGTTC
>NW_006204954.1:363554-364184 GCF_000334495.1 Tupaia belangeri chinensis
GTGTAACTGTGTTTCCTTGTATGCTGCCACATAGTGGCCATCTGTGGCACCTACACCTGGTTCGAAGAGTTTTCCAATCCATTATTCCAAGTAGAGAATTCTCTCTCTCTTTTTTTTTTTTTCAGTTTGTTCTCTTTTATCTATCTATTTATTTCTGAAATATTTTTAAAAATTAATATACATTCATTCCCTAAGCATAGTCACAGCATACAAAATGTGATTTCACATCCAGAATATACTGCATAGTGGCTTAATCGTGCCTATTATTATAAAACTATCTCTGGTGTCTACAGTTGTCTTCTATCCCTTTTTCCCTCGTATTTTATTGAGCACACAATTTCTTAAATAATCTATCTACTTTCAATAGCAAATTCCACTGGTAATTTCAAGAAAAGCAGTTTTAATTTTAATAAATCAAAGAAATGCTAAGGAACTTTGCTTAAAACTTAAAGCCAAGAAACAGGTTAGGATTCTGTTCAACACTACTGGAATTAACATCTTATTTCGCAATGGAGCTAGGCACATCTGCCAGTGATGTCTTCAAGCAGAGATTCAGCCCTCTCCAGGCCTTGAAGAAATTACCACAAAGAGTGGCCCCACACTGAGGAATGCTTGACTTTCACAGGGACA
>NW_006204954.1:364230-370447 GCF_000334495.1 Tupaia belangeri chinensis
GTTTATTTCTATCATTGTTACCTACTGAAATCCTCGGTGCCTAACTGTATGTGCTAATAGGTGGATGGGGTGAATTAATGGTCTAACAAAACGTAACTGGTCTACCAAGGACTCACCATAACCAGTTAGTTATTAGTTCTCACTAGCACTCAGAAAGCAATGGACCATTACTATTCACTTAGATTACAGTAATGTCATGAAAATAACAAAATAAAAAAGATGCACTTTTTCCTAATCCCAACCCTCTTTCCCCCAAAGAAGGGCAGGCAGGTTCTGGTAAAGATTTGGTTTTCTGGGGCTAGCAGGTGATGTAGTGGTTAAGGCACTGGACTCCCACATGTCTGAATGTGGTTTGAGTCCAGGACCTGGAGGCTTGAAAATCACGCCAGGCACATGTGCCTGCCTGAAATCCCGAGAGGAGAATGGAGAAGGGATTGTGGCATGGCCATTCCCTTAAGGGGTGATTTCTCACTTTCCCTCCCACTGCTCGCTCTCTCTCTCTCTCTTTCTGATGAGCACACGCACTCTGTGACAAAAACCTTTTTAAAAAGTTCCGGTTTTCGCATATAGTTATTTTAATCTTTTCATGGTTGGCAGAATCTGCTTGTATTGTGAGATTTCTAATGTTTCTGTGGCTAAAACACGTAAGCTATTACACCTGAAGCATGAGGAAATGGGGAAAGAACCACTGTAAATCACAAACAAATATAATACAGTGTTTATTCCAAACTCCCAGCAAAGAGAAGTTGTCCTCACCTGTAAAAGGTAAAATAGCTGCTGATACGTTTCTAGTGTTTTTCTCCTCTCCTTGCTCAAACTTTTGATTCCTTGGTTGTCAGTGTTATTCAGTATTTCCATTTCTCCTCCTTTTTTTTTATTCAGCTTTTTTCTGTGTGAAATTACATCCTATGTGAAAAAAAAAAGTTAGAAATTACTGCTTTTCACTCTGGTACTCGTTACTTTCCTCCCTTCACACATACCCTGGAACGCAGACAGTTGGGAAGGTTAATTTTCTACATTTCCGTAATGGAAGAGGAACAGAGGGTGCTTTCCAATTAAGAAAATGTAGCACTTGGGGCAGTTCAGTGTTCCGCTGTATATGGCCGGGTAGATGCCCCGCCTCTGCCCACCAGACACCAGGGGGCCCCTTGTTATCTGGATGATGGAAGATGTGCTGTCCCATTTCCCAGCCCCTGGGGAAGGCCTTCCCTAAAGGACAAACTCAAGTCTCCTTACCTCCCGTCATCCCATTCTTCCAGGGCTGGAGTCAACCCACAGGAAGAAACCCTTCCAGCCCCGGGCTGATAGTCCACATGGCTCTACCCAGCTAGACCCATTGCCTTCCAGGTCTACGGTTTTATTCTTTCCCAGTCTAGCTCAGGGAGGGGCAGCCTTGTCTTACCCACTTTTACCTGTCATCCTCGTTGCTTGCGGGGGGGGGGGGTTTTTATTTTATTTGCATCTCACAAATATTTTATTTGCATTTCCATAAAATCTTTTAGAAGCAACATTACCTCTTATCTCACAAATACATAAAATATTTTCAAGTCAAAGAAAGAAAATCTGGTTATCACCAGATGGAGGTGAAAGGAGAGTCTAGGGCAAGAGGCTGCCTGCTGGCCGGATCCATATGAAGTTCTAAGATATCACTCGAGTAAGACTGTTAATTTAACAGTGCCGATTAACCCTCTTCGAATAAGTGGTGATATGTAAATCATTCAATGTTCTCAAATACATGGAATAAATCTCACTTTTAAAAATACATCAGGAAAATAAATCTTGTTTTCTTTATACCAGGTCCCGCTCCCTCCTCCCCCATATTATTTTCTTTATTTTTTTTTGGAAAGGTTTTTGCTATAGGGCGCCTGCGCTCACCAGAAACACAACAGAGACAGAGAGACAGAAAGCAAGAAATCACCCTCCAGGGGGGATGGCCACACCGCAATCCCTTCTCCTCCATTCTCCTCTCGGGATCTTGGGCATGCATGCACGCTCACGTGCCCGGTGTGAGTTTACGCCACCGGGTCCAGGACTTGAACCGTGGTTGACTACATGGGAATCCAGCGACATAGCCATTAGGCTAACTGCTGGTCCACACCATATTATTTTCCTTTTTTTTAAAATTATTTAATTTTATTTATTCACTCATTTATTTTAATTTGATCAGAGAGAGACACACACAGAGAGAGAGAGAGAGAGAGAGAGGGAGAGAAAGTGAGTTAGCAAGCCACCAGGTCCAGGACTTGAACCATGGTCAGCCATGTGGGAGTGTCCAGCGCTTTAACCACCACGCCACCTGCTGGTCCCAACCCCATATTATTTTCAATGGAGGATGTCCTGGAAACTGGAGACACTTTGTTTTGTTCTACACTTTGTTTTCAGGATGTTTTTTTTTTTTTCTTTTCAGTTGAGAAGGCAGGTGGGGTGGTGAGGAGCTCTGGGGCACTAGGATTCCTTTGCGCTAGAAAGAGCTGGAGAAGGCAGGACAGCGAGAGTTGTGTAGGGAGATGGCAGAGGCCACCAGGAAGGGAGAGCCAGGGGCTGCGCCAGTACAGAGCTGTGTCATGGGGTGAGCCTTCTTCCCGTGAAATTCTGACTTGCTCTGGTGTAATGGAGGTGTGCTTTGGGAAGCTTATAAAAAGGGGACAAAGGCCAACCCAGCAGCGGGTTACACACAGAGGTAGATACTATTTACTAATCAAAACTGACTTTTCCTTGTTCTGACTTAATAAATATTGAACATTTGAGGATATTGGTTTGTGAGAGCAATAGTATTTAGCTTGTCCATGACATTCACACATGTCAGTGTTGCCCTGTTGCCCCATCTTTTCCCTCCCCCTGATAATGGGATATATGCACACAGATAATACGCTGTGATAGAAAATTTTCTGTAGAAGTAATGAACTAGCCCAAAAATCTTGGGCTTTGGAGTCATAAGAATATGAGTATCTGCAAAGCAGAATTAGCTTTGTGGAAGGTTAATCTCTCTAAACTTCAGTTTCCTAATCTATAAAGTGGGTTTAGGCTGGCCCCCTAGCCAAGTGGTTAAAAGAGCCAGATCCCACGTGATCGAATGCATGGTTTGAATGCTGGCCCTGGTAGCTTGAAAAACATGCTGAGTTCATATGCATACATGCCCCAGATCCTGACAGGATGGAGAAATGGAGAAGGAACTGCAGCATGATCACATCCTATTTGGGGGGGAAGCTTTCTCTCTCTCTCTATGGAAGCATATTCATCCTCTGGCATTAATTTTTCTTTTTAAATGTGCTTAATAACAGCAATGTTCCTTAGTTGCTATGAAGGTTAAAACAATCTATGTAGTGCCAGCAGGTGGCATGGTGGTTAAAGCACTGGATTCCCATATGACTGACTATGGTTTGTCCAGACCCAGTGGCTTCAAACTCATGACGGGCATGTTTGCATGCATGCCAAAAGTCCCCTGGAGGTTGATTTCTCACTTTCTATTTCTGTCTCTCTCTGATGAGTGCACATGCCCTATGGAAAAAACTTAAAAAACAACCAAAAACATATTATATGTAAAGCACTCAGTATCTGTTCTAATGAAGACAAGGCTCAGAGAGGTTAGCATGCTAATATAAGCTGTGAAGAAGTATAATTAACAAAGTAAATCTCAACTCTGGGTGTTTCAGGTCGAACTGGTATGCAAATCTGGGCTCTTAGAGGAGACGTCACACACTCATGAATGGGTGTCTCAGCACTTAAAGATTACTTTTAGATTCGACTTAGATTTTCCTTCGAGCTTGTCTGTACCTATACCTTTGGTCCTCCCTACACCCCTAGGAAACTCTATTTCTGTTGTTTTGCCTACTTTTCCAGAATAGTTTCTTCTTTTCATCTAAAACAAATGTTAGCCACTTCACTGACCCACTGATCTTGAGGTTTTTAGGAAGAATGACAATTTGAAAAGAACTGCTGACCCACTGATCTTGATTTTTTTTAGGAAGAATGACAATTTGAAAAGAACTATAAAGAAATGTAAGTTATTAGTGAGCTAGAATTACTCTAGAAGAACTAAACTATTTTCCTTTTAAATATTTTTTTCTTAGAAACACATACTCAGTGTGTTAAGAAAAAAAGAGGAAGGACAGATGAAGAAGTTTAATTATACCACCCAAAGAAAAAATTAATTTATTTTCTTTTAAAAACAGTTTATTGGGACCAGCAGGTGGCGTAATGGTGTCACTGGACTCTCATTGCAGTTCGAGTTCCGGACCTGGTGGTTCAAACTCACGCCGGGTGCGTGTGCCTATGTGCCCAACACCCTGAGAGGAGAATGGAAGAGAAGGGATTGCAGCATGGCCATCCCCCCTGGGAGGGTGATTTCTTGCTTTCTGTCTCTCTGACCACAATTTGAGTCTTGGACCTGGTAGCTTGCTTTCTCACTTTCCTTTTCTCTCTCTCTCTCTATATATCTCTGCTCAAATAAAAATAAAAATAAATGAATAAATAAATAATTAAAAAAACAGTTTATTTCTCCCATGATTGGGAAATATAGAGGTTCCCCAGGCATGATCTGCCCCCAGCTTCAGCCAGCCTGGACCACACCATGAGTATTCAGAGAGGTCTCTGTCTGTGAACCAAACTTCCCTGTATGGGTCAGCCTTGCACAGAGCCAGGTTTTACCACTAGTTCACAGTCTACTGTCCTATCTCTTTTTTTTTTTTTATTGAGAGGTTTTTGCTATAGGGCGCTTGTGCTTACCATACAGACAGAGACAGAGAGACAGAAAGCGAGAAATCACCCCCCAGGGGGATGGTCACACTGCAATCCCTTCTCCTCCATTCTCCTCTCAGGATCTTGGGCACGCACGCAAATGCGCCCAGCGTGAGTTTTAAGTCACCGGGTCCAGGACGCGAACTGCAGTCGACTACGTGGGAGTCCAGCGACATAGCCATTATGCTAACTGCTGGTCCCTGTCCTAACTCTTCTTAAGTAAATACTTTTACGATTAAAAAAAAAATCATACTGTTTGGGGTATTATTTTCTTCTCTATTGTATTACAAAACTTTTCCATCCCCCGTTATTAAATATTCAAAAACATTATTTTTAGTGGCTGTATAACATGTATGTGAAACTAATTCTATCATCCTCTTTTGATTGTTTTGGGTTTAGTTATTTCCCACTGTTGCACCTACTGCAAGTAAAAAGATCCAACTGCTCTCTTCCTACCATTAAACTAAAATACTACAATTAATGGTAAAATCAGAATACATAGTTACTAATCATCAGTTTAACTTCTAAATAATGCTGGACACATATCTGGTGTTTGAAAAGATAGTGAAAAAATGTTTCATTATTAGTAATAACTGGTCTTAACAAATAAACAAAATCTCTAAATAGTCATAAAGATCCAGGAAACTGTATGACTGTATTTCCACAAAATAAATATGGGGTTGTTGGAAAAATCACAATGTATTTTTTTTCTACATAAAAATGCACTGTGAAGGGACCAGCAGGTGGCATGATGGTTAAGGGCACTGGACTCCCACATGGCCAACCATGGTTCAAGTCCCAGACCTGGTGTCTCTCTCTCTTGTTCTCGCTCTCACTCTGTCCCTCTCTGTTCAAATCAAAATTAATAAATTTAAATAAAATAATTCTTAGAAAAAAGAATTAAAAAAATGAACCGTGACTTTTCCAACAACCCAATATTATTTAACTTCTTTACTGTCTTGCAACTGAGTCTCTATTTGAAAAGACAAGACATTTTCTGTTTACAATAGCAGTTTAGAGCTATAAAAGATAAAACAGCGGTTTAAAGCGCCCCATGGGAGGACCTTGGTGGATATATCACACTTAAGATCTCTGGGAGTCCAGCGACATAGCCATTACGCTAACTGCTGGTCCCTGTCCTAACTCTTCTTAAAAGTAAATACTTTTACGATTAAAAATAATCATACTGTTTGGGGTATTATTTTCTTCTCATTGTATTACAAAACTTTTCCATCCCCCGTTATTAAATATTCAAAAACATTATTTTTAGTGGCTGTATAACATGAATGTGTGTTTTTGTGTCAAACAACAAAAAAACACATTTTTTTTTTTTTTACAGTGAAATAGTCTTGTTTTCCTGGATAAAGTAATGAAAATTGAGCTAGGTGCAGAGGATTTACATTCTAGTTTCATTCCTGAATATTTAGAAAAGATGGTCATTTTGTTACAAACGGCTCTGATTTCCTTATTTCCCCTTCCA
>NW_006204954.1:370460-374960 GCF_000334495.1 Tupaia belangeri chinensis
TGGAGGACAGGACTGGGACACACTTGTCCACTAGCTGGGGGCCGCCATGGCGGTCACCTCTCAGGTGTCCTCAGCCACTGGTCACTGGCCCTAACCTCTCACCTGCTGCATCCTTCTCCAAGCTTCCCTGCCTTGACCTTTGAGAGTTCTGAAAAGTGATGTAGCATGTAGGAAAGGAACAGGGACAAGGAGAAAGGTCTTACCCTAAAAACCTGGTTTGGTGTAAAAATGACACTTTTTTTTTTTTTTTTTTTTTACATGGTTTATGGACCCTGACATGGGCAAGTTTCACACTGGTAGGAAACCACAGTGCTGTTTAGAGACTAAATATGGACTTTTTAGAAATGTTTTGGGGTATTTGGGGATGATTTAACAATCTGCTCAGTCTCCTGTAGTGTCCTCAATCTGTGGTTATTCTATGAAAAGGCATAAGCCCCTGGTAAGTTCATTATGTCTTCTAATGTCATCAGGCCTGTGTCTCCTCCATTTCTCCATCCCTTAGGGATTTGAGGCAGGCATACACACACACACACACACACGGTAGGACATGAGGGATCCAGTTTTATTTTTTTAAAGAATTATTTTAACTTTTATTATTATTATTTATTTAAATTTGATCAGAGAGGGACAGGGCGGGGGGGGGAGAGAGAGGGAGAGAAGGGATGGGGCGGGGGGGGGGGAGAGAGAGAGAGAGAGAGAGAGAGAGAAAGTAAGTGAGAAAGCGAGCTACCATGTTCAGGACTAGAACTCTGGTTGGCCATGTGGGGGTCCAGCACCCTTAACCACCATGCCACCTGCTGGCCCCAGGGATCCAGCTTTTTTAACCACCAAACCATGGGCTGGCCCAGTATGCATATTTCATTACTTTCTTGTATGTTTACATTTAGACCTTAGTCTTATGAAGGTACATATGTCTGTAGGTTTTACTTCTAAATATCTTTTCAGAATGATAAAGAAGCCTTACGAAATATGTTCAAAAGGGGAGGGACATGGAATTTTGCAGATCTGAGAACTGCTAACTTGTAATTAAAATGATAAATGGACTTTGGACAACTTATTCTAGATTCCTAATAAGCTTAGTTGGGTCAGCGTGTCATAAGTATGTATGTGTGAGTCTTCCTTTTCTGGGAGCAGACAGTCCCGCCAGCCCCCACCTACCTCCAGTGTGATCCGGTTCTTCACCAGGAGTCCGATCTTGATATCCATAAGGTTCAAGTCTTTCTCTAGCTGCTGGTTGGCCCTGATCTTGGTCACCACTTCCTCCCTTAATCGTGCAACTTCCAGATCCTCTTGGAAATCCAAGTCACTTTGGTCCAACAGGTGTACAAATTTGCGTATTACTGTTAATGGTGGGTTTTCAGAGCCAACTGCAGGGAAAGGAGCAGAGATTCTTTAATTAGAAAAGCTTGGAATTATCATCAGTTGGGAAAAACCCTAGGCCTTTAAATAAAGTATGATGAGAAAAATATAGCAACAGAAGTCTTTGGTCTGTGGAGCGGATCATTACGGCCCAGGAAAATCTGGACAAGTAAACCGATCCTATAAATAGATGCAAAAAACTGGATTACATCTGGCTTCATGATTTTCTAGTTGTCAAATACTCATTTATCAGTTCTCCTTCACACTGTCCCCAGGACACTATCTGTGTCTTATTGACACAGGAACCTGGGGAAAAAAGTTAGTAAGAGTTGTCTCAGCTTTTAAGACCTTCTGGTTGAGACTGATAAGAGATTTATGCTCTTGTTCCAGGAAGCAGAAAGTGGTTTCTTTCATCCCAAAAGATCTTTGGGAAGGACCTGGAACAAGATTAGATAAAAGCTAGACTAAGGGATAGCTGAATTTGAAAAGGTCAAGGAAGGCAGGTCTGTAACCAAGTAAGAACCACTGGGATAAAGGGGATAGATATTCTACTCACCAGAAATATGACTTTTGAAATTGAAAGGTGGTCCTTGTATTTTCAAGCACAGATGAAGGAGAGTGCTCAGAATGTGAGGGCAGCCTCACTCATTGAGAGTGGGGTTCTCATGTAAATTCTAAAGGCTTTTTCATCAGTCCCGTATAGTTTAATTCCCTGGTATTTTGACCCTTGAAAAAACACTTTTCATTTCAATGTGCTTAAACAGCAACTCTGGATAAACCACTAAAATCAACTCTGAGAGACTGGATGGTGGTGCAGTGGTGAAATGTGACCCCTTGAGTCTGACCCACAAGGGAAGTTTTGAGCTTGTGTCTGAGTCCTTTCTGAGTAAGCCAGACATGTGCATACCCATGACCCAGGGCTGGCTGAGGCTGGGGGTGGGTCATGGTGTCAAGACCTTGTTGGGGATGCTTGTCTTTCTCTCTGTCTCTATCTGTCTCTCTTGCTCATGGAAGAAATAAACTTCGAACAAACAAAGAAAACACCTGATTGGGTCTTTGGGTATGAATGACTAGACTGAACAATACAAAGACCAAACAAGTCTAGTCCTTAGTAACTGTCTCCATTATATTTAGGACCTTGGTCAACCTTCCTTTGTACTTCCAGCATAGCTGTGTGCTGTCTGACACTCAAAGAATGAAAGTTAAACTAACACTACAGACAATTTACAGCAGGGACAACCCAATCTAGCATCCTCTCTGTTAGTATTTTGCCACGTTGGATGGTCATTATTGGAAAGATAACCTTGTGCAATGGGACCCTCATTCCTTGATCACTGAAGCACATATGAATTTTTCTTTCTACTTGTAGCTAAGGTGCCACTGCTGACATGACCCTTTCAAGAAAAGCCTGAAGGAAGCACCAGAACTCAATCCAGTAGCTGAGAAACCATGAATCTTCCCCTGTGTATCCAAAGTTAATGTTTGCCCTAAGAATTGTGTAGCTTTGTATGTACTATCGGACCTGTTAGAAAACTACTAAATTAATGTTTTAGCTCTACTAACTGTTGAGGATTTTAATTGAATATTTCCTCTATCAACACTAGACTTTTCAATATCTTCATCTGAGAACGATTTTGTAGTATTTTAATGGCAGAAAATCACACAACTTCATATTCAGAACCTGTAAGTGGCCACATCATAATTTCAGCAACTTCTAACCTTAAAGACATTCAAGGCTTTTCCAGAAGAAAAGGGTGAAATGGATAATCACAAACTAAGGAAAGTGATCTTCAGATTTAATACAAAAACTGACAAATGAAAATTTACCTCAGTTACCACAAAACCACCCAACTAAAGCTCAGAGAAGCTTAGATTTAACTTCCTCACACAGTTCTTATCTACTGTCTGTATCCTAAGATAAAATTGCCTACATTTTAAAATAATAATCTTTGTACTATAAAAATGTAAACAAAGGTAGTCACCACTATAATGACCCATTTTTTATTTCATTATCTAGAGATAAATAAAAATCAGCCTGCGTTCACTTGGAGACTTTATTCTTTAATTGTCTTTCGTGTGCAAAGCAAACCTGTTTTAGTGTGTTAGGGCTCAAAGGAAACAGACTCCCTATTCAGCCTACTTGTAAAAAAACGTAAAGCCATCTCCCATCTGGGGTTTGAATCTCATTAATTTTAAAGTGGAGAAACTGTGGAATTGAAAGGACTGGTTGGACCTTTCCTACTCAGCTTGCATACTAAGTTCAGGAATCTAGTGGAATGAGGTCCGTGTTATCTAAGCAGATTCTTTAGGCTGGAGGCAGAATGTGGCCTGCAATGCTCTCCTAGGCTTCTGCTTTTTCCTTCACAAGTTCCAGGGAAGATATTTCTTGAGTTATATACTTCATCCCTTAATTTAATAAACTTTAGACAATAAAGACTGCTGGCTAAACTATTTAGTAGGCACTGAGCTCAGGAAAGGGCAGAATTAGAGTTCAAAATAACAGCTGTTTCATTAAAAAATCAGTCAACTGATGACTAAACCAATTTTGAATGACAAACAAAATATTGTAAAAATGTGAGAAGTACTAATAAATTTATCAGCAAGGTCTTCTTGATTCAATCTAGGATATGTTTATGTTCTTAATTATTAGACTATAAAACATTTGGTATATAAGGAATAATCTTCACTATGTAAAAAAGTAATAACAAACATGAAGAATGGGGACTGAGGAAATAGCACAAAGCGTGACTGTTATTTCTGGGTGATTTCTATTTTAGTGTGCTATTTCAAACATTTTTTACAAATAGTATATAGAGTTGTCATTAAAGTTATGACACATTTTTACACAGAAAAAGGTCATGACTTTTCTGTTGATCCAATGGTATTGTAGGAAAAATAGTATATTTTATCTGCTGTGAAAAGTCTACAATGAAATTACAGGAAGATGCTTGTAGTTATCACCTTTGGGAAGTAAGACTATACGTTTTTTCCTTTCTATTCATATTTCCAAAAGTTCTTCTATGAATACATTTACTTTTTGTTTTTTTTGAAAAGTTTATCACTATAGGGCGTGTGCGCTCGCCAGACAGACAGAGACATAGAGAGACACAGAGATAGAAAGTGAGAAATCACCCCCCGGGG
>NW_006204954.1:374986-403051 GCF_000334495.1 Tupaia belangeri chinensis
CTTCTCCTCCATTCTCCTCTCGGGATCTTGGGCACGCACGCACACACGCCCGGCATGAGTTTTAAGCCACCGGGTCCGGGACGCGAACCGCAGTCGACTACGTGGGAGTCCAGTGACATAGCCATTATGCTAACTGCTGCCCCCCCCTTTCTTTTAACTTTTTTTTTTTTTTGAGAGTGAATACATTTTATTTTTAAAATGAGGGGGGAAAATCATGTCAGCGGGTAAATGAAACAATTCCATGGAAGCTTATGTTGTGGTTAACTCTCTCGGATTAGATTCTTGACTACAACTCAAATTAACATAAAGATAAAATGTGCTGGCTCCATCCTGCTTGACTAAGGAATTGTATTCACTTCTCTCCCTTCCACTTACAGCAGAAAGGTCATTTCCTGCCCTGTCACCACTGCTTCTTTGTGTGCCAGTTCAGAACCCAGGGCCTGAGAGATCACAGAAGTGAGTGTTCTCTGCTCCTAGAGCAGCCTCTGAAGCCATGAAGGTGAAAAGTACTCATCCTGGCCAGCTTTCTCGAGAACCACAGAGGAGCTGAGGCCCAGAGCCCGACTCCAGCCCTCAGGTGCACATGTCCCCAAGTGCCCTCCCCCAGGTGGGCCTGCCCCTTCTCTGGTCACACCTACCTCAAAGATGCCCAGGCTCCTACAGGCAGGCCGGGCGGTCACCTCCAGCACACCTGCTCCCCCTCCCACTGGTCTCAGCTCAGCCCAGCCCTCCGGAGCTTTCTTTTGGAATGCTCCCACTTACCCAATGTTTTGTAGTCATCTCGAGCTTTGTTTGCTCTCAGTAGTGACTGTATTTTCACAATTTCATTATTCTGCAAAAAATTTAGACAAGTCATGACCTCCTAGAGCTCCCTCTACTCCACTGTTTTAGAGTTTAGAACATGTAAGAACCCACACTATTAAGAACTGACTCTATTTAGATGCTGTGCATTCAATTTTTTGTACTTTCTTTGGAGAAGGGGTCAGGTAAGTTAGCAAAAGTATAAGTAAGGGGCTGGCAGGTGGTGCAGTAGTTAAGGTGCTGGACTCCCATATGGCCAACCACAGTTTGAGTCCCAGGTCTGGTGGCTTGTATTCTCCCTTTCCCTTTCTTTCTGTCTCTCTCTGGTCAAACTAATAGTAATAACAACAACAAATGAAATAAATACTTCTTTAAAAAAGTATAAAAAACTGTCAGACTTTTTAAATAAAGAATTATAAAAACAGAAAAGAATTTTAGCACAGAACTTAGATGATCCAATCTATGCATACATACCCATCCTTCAACGATTCTGGGGGGAGAAAAGTCTCCTGTGGGCTCCCGTTTAAATGAATTAGTGTTACAAGAAAACTGCACATGAATAACTGGAAAAGATTTCTCTAAGATCTTTTTTCTAGGTATTACTAGCCCACGTAGTCTTCTTCTTACTCACTTTCTCTCCATTCCTGACTGACAAAGCTTCACTATTAATAAGATTTTGGAATAAAAAGCAAGTCCTCAATTATCATCCCACTGAGTTCTAAGATCTATTTTTTTTCCCCAAGTATTCATTTCCATCAGATAATAAAACCATTCAACACTAACGTTCAACATGCATTAATCCATTTTCAGCCTGGATAAAAACCTGCATGTTATTTCTCTTACATGATCCTTGAAATATTGGAGTCGTGAAAGGTAGCTCTTTCTTGCTGTTCGCATTCGGAACCAGGACTGAATCTAAAAATAAGTTAAATGGAGAAATCAAGGCAATTACCAAATGGCCTTTAATATCATCTTATGCAGTTCTTCTAAAAATAATGAAATTTTATTTGATTAAAAAAATTAACTATAGCAGCCCACAAAATAACAAATATCTAAAGCCTACTCCTTTTCATCTTCCACTTTTATTGCTTTGAGGTTTAGAACTTTACATGTTACCTCAGTCTCACTGTCTTAATCAGAGAGAAGTGAGGAAGGGTAAAGTAGCTCTGGAAAATTTGCTTTAATATCAATAATTAAAGCATTTTTTCTGAGAGTTGTAGTGATTCAGGGAATTGAATTAAATAAGTCCAGAGTTTCTTCCATCATCCTTTAAGTGCATCCAATATCCCTTAGGTTTCTACAGGAAAACATCTAACATGATCTCGAAGGACCAACTACTACCGATGGTTTTCTGAGAGATGAAGACCTATTCCATGATGAGCACAGGACATTATTGGACAGCACGATAGGTCTAGACCATGTCAATCTCTGACTTCCTAATTTAAAAGATCTTTTTAAACTAATGCCATATGACTCCAATTTTTCCCCAGCCTCACTATTCCAGTGTTCACCCAGATTCCCCAGTTGTCAACAAGTTTGTTTAGCAGTCCTTGGGCTTTCAACTCCATGACAGCGGGCCCCGCAGTGCCTCTTCTGCCTCTAGATGCAGAGCTTCCTGGGTGGGAAGCTGGGTTAGACTAGGTCAGCACCTAAATACAGGCCCCAAATTACTTCTCTTGCCTCTTGTCAGTGGTTTGTATTTGCCACAACTAAGGTTTTGTGCTGTCATGCTTGGACACTGTATTGGGTAGATTGGAAACGTCATGACACACTTTTGCACAGAAAAACAAAGAAATTATGTCATATGACTTTTCCAATGATCCAATAACTGTTATAACCAAATGTGATCAGAGGACTATAAAATAAAGCTGAGCCGCCCCTCTCCAGAAAAGGAAAAGGGTATTTACTGTTTTTAAAACATGTTCATATTTGATTCTCTTAACTACTTAAAGGACCTATTTCATTGACTTGCTTGAACATCATCAGCGCCATGAGTAACAGAGTTGATTCAAACCCAGGACTGACCTCAGGGCTCACCCAGAGCCTTTCTCTATGGCACTGTCTTCAAAAGGAAATGAGGGGGGATGTCTAAGCCAAGCACCCGATATAGTAGGAAAGGCTAATCACCTTCATGATAGAGCTGACGTTGTCCACGAACATCTGCCGCCTGCGCATGTATTCCTTCTGCTGCTTCTGTCCCTTCCAAAAAGCCTACAGGAAAGAGTTCGTGCAGAATTACTTAGGAGCAACAGTTTCCCATAGCTGATTTAGAAAGCACAAGAAGAGAGTCCATCACAGCAGGTCCTGAGTTGGGACACGGGCAGGGAAACCTCCTGCCCAAACCTCATCTGGACACTGCCTCTGGGGGCAGACATTTCGTTGAGGTATGGTACAGCACTTCACCGCTGAGACCTGTCCCAAGCACAGGGAGGCCGAGGGAGGGTGATAAGTTACATGGTTGGAGTCCAGTTTCTCACTTGAAAGCTTAATCTTACTGTGTGCTCTGGGTGACAAGAAGGAATAATAAAATGGAATTCCCCCAAAACACATAAACAGTATGAACTGAGTGCCAGTGTTATTTGGTAACAACACAAAACTCTTGAAAATAATATTAAGTATTTTTACTCCAAAAAATGGTCTTACTGTGGTCTACACTGGAAAGGAAGACTCTCTATAAACTAGTGACTCTGAATCCGTTGGATCTCTCAAAATATGAGTGTTATAACAGACCATTTATTAATTGATATTCTCCCACATAAAACTTAACAATGATTCATCAAACATAGCTTTGAGCTGGCCCCATAGTGTAGTAATGAAGGCCTATACATAAGGAGATAGATTCCCACGAGGCTGACCACAGTTTGAATCCTGGCTCTGGTGGCTCAAAAAATATGCCAGGGACTGGGCTCTATGGGCTAGTGGTTAAGGGAGTTGGCTCTCCCATGGCAACTATGTGGTTCAAATCCTGGATCTGCTGGATTGGAAAACACACTTTGCATGTGTGCATGCAGGCTTCAAATCCTGATAAGATAGAGAAATGGAGGACAAAGGATTATGGCATGATCACACCTTATCGGGGGGTGCTTTTCTTTTTTTTTCTCTCTCTATCCTCTCTGATGAGTGTACATGCCCTCTGACAAATACTTTTAAAAAGAGAAAGAAAGAAAAAAAGAAAGGAAGGAAGGAAGGAAGGAAAAATAGAACACAAGAGAAACATGCCAGGTGCATGTTTGCCAAAAATCCTTAAAAAAATGAAAGATAATAGGATTGTGACATAACCACACATCAGTGAGAGATACTTTCTGTCTCTCTCTGGCCAGAGTATGTGCCCTCTGGCCCTTAAAAAATACTTTACTTGGTTACTACCATTGGAAACAATTTTTACAGGAAATATTTCCAAAAATGGATATAAACTAGTATCTCTAGAAGGATTAAATCCATAACTGTTGTCACCCCAAGTCTCTGATCTTGTTAGAAATAAAACATTAAGCTTCTCATTAAAAAGAAAAATACAGGGACCAGCAGTTGGAGTAATGGCTATGTTGTTGGACTCCCATGTGGTTCGAGTTCCAGACCTGGTGGCTTAAACTCACACCAGGTGCGTGTGCGTGCGTGGCCAAGAGGAGAGGAGAATGGAGGAGAAGGGATTACAGCATGGCCATCCCCCTCAGGGGATGATTTCTCATTTTCTGTCTGTCTCTTTCTTTCTTTCTGGCGAGCACACAAGCTCTATAGTGAAAACCTCTACAAAAAAAAAAAAGGGAAAATACAAAAATCAAATGATTTTCGTACATTTCTTTTCATTTCTAAATATATCAATCTGCTTCATTAAAAAAAAAAGTGCATGGAGGGATAATGGTTAAGGTGCTAGACTCCCACACAACCAGCTGAGGTTCAGCTCTGGACCTGGTGGCTTGAAAATCATACCAGAGGTTCAGTTCTGGACCTGGTGGCTTGAAAATCATACCAGGTGCATGTGTGTGTGTCCAAAGTCCCAGGAGGAGAATAGAGGAGAAGGGATTGTGATGTGGCCATTCCTCCTGGGGAGTGATTTCTCACTTTCCCTCTCTTTCTGTCTCTCTCTAGTGAGTGCATGCACCCTATGGCAAAAACCTTAAAAAGAAAGGTACATGGAATTTTATGATTTCAAAAGTAATATACTTTTTTGGTAGTGGATAGAATCAAAATGATTAACTGACTATATGTTCCAGAATTTCCCTCTTGATCCAAATCACTAGAAATGACAAATGTGCTTTAAAAGACTTTTAATTTTACAGGGATGGCTGACTAATAGACACTGTAATATAGAACATTAAGTTCAATTTATCCTTTATTTTGTCTCCCCAAAAGATAACATCTTACAAATATACTTTTAAAAAGATCCACAGTAGTGCCAGAAAATGAAAAAAACATATAGATGACAATTATCAGGGTTCCCAGAAAAACAGAAAGAAACTGAAATTGGATTGAAAAAGGGAGCCACATAACAAAATTGCACAAAAATGAGGGACTATTTCTGGGATAGTTCTAAGCTTAAGAGAACACTGGATAGCAATCAGAAATTACAGAAAAAGTATTAGCCTTTTTGGAGGGAAGTTAGCAACACCAAATTGGAAATGATTTAACTTTTCATGTAGTATTCTAATTTTCAATATATCTAGCCCAGAGAGGTACAAACACATGTGCAGAAAAATCACCTATATGGATTTTTGTTGCAGCATCGTTTGTAATGTCAAGAACGTGCATGTAGCAGGATGTTCTGAAATAGAAGAGCAGCTAGATATACTGTATTGCACTCATATTGAGGGACGTATGTTACACAGCAGTTAAGAAGAATGAGGTAGACACATATACCAACTATGGACATGGTTCCATATCTTCAGGACTAGGAAGATCTCCAAGATATAATGCTAAAATGAAAAGAAAGTTGCAGCTTTTTACATGAGAGTCCTTCAAAAAGTCCACAGAAAGTATATATTATAAAAAAAAACATGAATTTCACTGTTTTTGTACCAAAATAAAGTTACACATTAATTCCGTTTTCCATGAACTTTTTGAAGTTTCCACATATTATGATGCCATGTTAACAAAAAAGAAAAACAAAATAATAAAACATATTTTTTTGTGCAAAAACGATGTATGTACCTCAACACCCAGATCTATTAGACTATACAGTGAATAAATGAAAAAGGAATGAAGTGTACCTATATACCCATCCCTACTTCTACCTAGCTACTCTCCAAAGTTAACTATTCATTTTTCATGCTGTACCCTTTCAAATATGCACACTACATGTGTATTCATCCACATCCCACCATCTGAACAAAAAGAGCTTTACCAACTGGGTGGTGTAAAATTTCTACCTCTCCACTATGCCTCCTTTGACACTATCCTAGCAGGGAGAGAAATGGCTGCTATGTTGCTACTCAGTGGGCATAAGGTCCAGGTTCTTTAAGCATTTGAGTAGCTTGTTACAATCTGGGAAGGTGGAAGTCTCCCTACTCAGCCTTTGCTGCCATGGGTGGAATGGGATCAAAATTTTTGTTTTGTTTTTGGTGTTTGGTTAGAGTAGAATGGTTATTGTCTAAAAATATTCCGTCTAGATAGACTGTCCTTTCTTGGTCCTTTGGCTAAGAGAATGAGCATGGATTGTAGCTTTTTTTTTCCCCCCCTACATTTAATGTGAGCATTTCATTGGGTCTCAAGTTTCCCTAGCCTGTCTGCCTTTTTTAGTGCAAGTCTTTCAAAGTGTTAGATTTGCTTATATATAAAATTTGGGGCTTTTAGTTGTACCTAGGTGCAGAAATATGGAAAAGTACATGCACTCTATCTCTTCAAGAGTGCAAGTAAAGCCCCTATATATATATATATATTCAATTTTCTTTATGTATCCTTGTATTAAGGGCTGGTTCTAAATAGATCACAGTTAGAGAGATGCTCCAGCTAAACACAAAACCCCAAACTGGAAATAGGTTGTCTATGAATGGCTTAATGTTAGGTCAAGTCATTTTCAAGTCTCCAAAGTTTTACAGTTTTCTTTACTCTTAAGGTCACATGGATTTATTCCTGGGTAGAGTGCAAGACTTAAAAAATAAATCAGCAGTATAAAAAGCAGTTCTGACTCCAGAGGGTCAACCGAAAAATTATCTAAGTAATTAGTTATAAATGAATACAAAATCAGTAAATTTTCATCTAAGTAACTGATTATAAATGAATATAAAATTAGTAAGTTTTCTATGCCAAAAAATAAGAAACAACATAATAAAGATGTTATTCACAACAGAAAGAAATGAGATATTTAGGAGTAAACTTAAAAAACACAGAGGAATAAAATTACAGTATTACACTGTAAGACAGATTAATAAGTGGAGAGAGATATTACTATCCAAACATCCTAGAAAGTTCATTATCGTAAAGATGCCAATATAATTAAGGAAAAATTGAAAGCTTCAATGCTTTCAGAATAAAAAAAAAAAAGAATTAGGAATGTGCCTTTAAGCTCCTAAGTGATAAAGAACTGTATAGAAAGATACATTATCGGGGGGGGGGGGTCTTTAAAACTAGAGTGTCCTAACAGTGCTTCTCAAACTATAACGTGAACCCCAAATCATTCAAGGATTTACTAGAATGCAGACTAGGATTTAGTAGTCTAGAGATTTTGCACATCTAAAAGGTTTTCAAGTGATGACAGTGCTGGCATGTGGTCCATACTTTGAGCAATCAAAATAAAAACAACCGAAGTTAAAGAATTTTTAATTGATTATTCATTCAGAAAATGCTAACAGGGGATGTGTTATAATGTGGCATTTCTTTTTCTTTTCTTTTCTTTTTTTTTGGAGAGGTTTTTGCTATAGGGCGTGTGCGCTCGCCAGAAAGACAGAGAAAGACAGAGACAGAAAGCGAGAAATCGGCCCCGTGGGGGGACGGCCACACTGCAATCTCTTCTCCTCCATTATCTTCTTGGGATCTTGGGCACACACACACACACGCGCAAGGTGTGAGTTTAAGCTACCGGGTCCGGGTTGGTTACATGGGAGTTCAGCGACATAGCCATTATACTAACTGCTGGTCCCATAATGGGGCATTTCTGAAGTGATTTTTTAAGCTGCTCTTTGATGCCACCATTCACAAAAATGGCCCAAGCATGATAGAGACTAAGAAAGTGGATTCTAATTATGGGTCAGTAGGGTTCCATTGCAATCAGACCAGAAATAAACTTATGATGGCTCTCAGTGTTTCATTTATTTTGGTGAGTATATAGTTTTAAAGCATAAATGTACAATTTGCAAATGTATATTATATATTCCATACCTTGATCCATATTGAAATACAAAATAAGATATTTGGATTAGTTCAAATTCTTTATCTCCTCTTTCAGAAATATCTAAACTTCAGAAACACTTTTAATTTCCATTAATTCAGATTCACAACTGTTCTGAATATGTCATAGTAACAGATTATATAATATCAAGCCACTCTTGCATTTGTAAAATGTCCATTCTCATTATTCTTTTCAATGCTTACTAGCACTACTGACTTTGAGGTTTTGTTATTGTGATTCATCTCACTGTCTATATAGATTTCTCTGGAACTCTTCTACATTTATGTATATTTTATCGATACTTTTCTAAATAAAAGCAATTTGGCTGGGTATAAAAACTTTTTGGGGGAGCAGGGAGAAGAAAACACTTTATATGCTAATTATATCTCTTTTTTTAAAGTATACAGGAAATTATATCAACTTTTTCCAAATTCTTTTAGGGTACATTAACAAAAATGTTTGATAACTATTCTACTAGAAATATGTAAAAGAAATATATTTTTAACTTTTACTTAAAATTAAAAATTACCTCTTGCTTGAAAAGTTAAATTAAGTTAAGCTTAATTTTAATTTTGGTTTCTCTAAACCATGCAGCCTGACTGCAACACAGTGGTCCACATCATAATTTCACTAATCAGATTAATTTTTTTCCCATAGTTATCATTAATTTTTTCCTAGTAATTGCCATGGACTTCAATGCCTAAGGACACTCCTTAAGAGAAAGGGATAAAATTAAAGAAAAATTAACTTGATAAGAGAATGAATGCATTTTTATGTTTTGCACTGGCAGTTTTCTCCTCCCAGATCCTCATTTTGGATGGCCAGTGAAGTGACATATGTGCCTGTTCATGTTAACAGAGTCTCTGGATTGATCATATTGTTCTACAGAAATCATTATCAAATATCTTAAGTTTGGAAGCAAAAATTTACCAGGATGCAGATGTTTACATAAATAGAGGAATGAATACAATGCGTCACATTGAGTAGAATGACTTGGTTCTCTTGATATTTCTCTACAATTCATTGCTTCAGTTATGCTATAAAAACTTTAATAATAAACTGAATCTCTTTCTTGCAAAAATGGTGTGAAGTTCCAGCCTTCAAACTCCTGGCACAGTGAAAACAAGTGGCAAGATGGCCTGTCCTCTCAATAAAGAGTGTTTCTGTCTCACCATCTTTCCTTACATAAGCTATGTGGTTCAAGGAATTCTGGCAATCCTCCATGTCTTCTGTCTCTGTTCAGAAAGGTTATCTGACTGTTCTCCTATGCTTGTGATAGTCTCTTGGCTTTCAGAACTGTGAGTCAAATCTAAGAATTCCACTGAGTTCCAGGAATTGAAAAGTTTGAAGTTTTCTTCCTTTTTATATACATGTTTAGGTCTAACTGCCAGAGCTGAAATGTTTTTTTTCAGCAATTGGGGACACTGATTCCTTTACATTCCTTCTTTTCTGGTATGGTAGTAATATCAGATGTGGAAAGAAAATGGGTGAATTTAGGACAATCTGAATACAAATCCTCCCTCAGAATCCCACAACAGAAACAGTACTTCTTGCTTGAAAAGTTAAATTTCTTTCATTCAGAGTCAATAGGTGGTATGGTAGTTACGGTGCTGGATCTCACATGGCCTACTGCATGGTTCAAGTTCTAGAACCGGCAGTTATAAAATAACACCAAGAATATGTGTGTGCATGCCCAAAATCCTGAGAAGAGAATGGAAGAGAAGGGATTGCAGCATATCCATCCCTTTTGGGAGAAGTGGGTAATTTCTCATTTTTCCTCCTCTTTCTTTCTATGGTAAGTACATATGCCCTGGAGCAAAAACACTGGAAAACATTAAAAAAAAAAAGAAAAAAATCTTCTTGCAACAGAAAACAAAAATCATACTTGCAAGTATACTTTCACTCATCCCCAGATGTATTTCTACATCAGTAGCATCACTTAAGGATCACTCAAGGTCATCATCTTTTCTTAGAACAAGAAAAGTTCAATCATTTTTTGTCACTCACTTTCCCCTTTGTTTAGTTTCTTCTCCCTCCTTTCTTGATTCTGGGAAGGCACATTTGTTCAATACTAACAGCTTCAACTCTTATTCTAACACCTAATTGCTCTGATATGGACTCATTCAAAACCCACACGTCATCTGTAGTGTCTGAGACAATGACAGCACCTATTTCTGATTTGCCTGTGAATCAGATGAGCAATGACTTCTAGGTGTATAGTTGTTGCTCAAGTATCTCAAAAAACCACTAAGGCAGGCCAGCTACATCCCACTCCTCAAACTCAAGGTTCAAACTGGATGTCTCATTCTGGGTTAAATTTTCTATTTAGTCTTCATCTTCTCTAGAATGTCTACACTTATGTTATAAGGCAGACAGTGTGGGACTATCGCCCTCTTTTTTTTTTTTTTTCCTGGAAATGAAACTTTCTTCTTCATTTTGCTTCAGTTGGTCTTGATGTGGAATATCCAAATTGTGATCCTATGCAAGAGTAAGAGTCTGAGCAGTGTCGGTAGTAGCAATGGCTAAAGCAACAAGAGCCTTTCTTAGCATATCACAGAGAGGGTCTGGATTTTTCATGGAGAAGCTCTGACGTCCTAGTAGTTCTCCCAAAAGAGTTCCTCTACAAGATACCATATGCTGCTCCTACTGACCATAAAACTGCTTCACTGTCATACACTGGCCCAGACAGAGCACGAGTTCTGCCAACATGAACATTTCCCCATGTGCCTGCTATCTGCAAAATCTTCTGAAGCGGTGGCTTTGGTCGCTCCTTATTGATTCATTCTGAAGAGCTCCTACAAGCACTGTGAGATGTTGAACATGGGGCAGAGGTGGAAAAATACATCATTTTCATAGTGGGGGAAACAGAAATCTATTGAAAAAACTTTTAGTCACTCCAGGAGTCCCTCCCAGCTAACTATAGATTTTTTTTTGGCATATAGAAACAGAATACATATATGCCTCATATGTCATTTGTCAAAACTACATTTTTCTTTTTCATTTTGTAAGTTTTAGTTGCATCAAGCCTATTTTTTTTTCTGAGCTAACAAAAACTTTTTTCTGTGCTAACAAATAACAGAACTTCTGTGTGTACCCATAAACTGCAGGCTCTTTTAATATGAAGTTCATGTAAACAATCTGGATATAAAGTTGACAGGAACTGTCGAAGATGCAAAAGGAGACAGAATTTCAAACCAGAAAGTCACTTAGAAGCAGATCTTTAGAAAATTATAAACAAAATAAATTCATAACAATCATCTTATTTTCTTGCCTGGTATGAGAACTTGTGACAAATTTCTGAAAGCTTTGTTTTGTTTTATGGTATGCTTCTAGTCCACATCTATAAAGTAGGCTTACCTTTAGATGTCATGCCTCCTGCACAGAAAACCCTCCAAAGAGTGAAAAGAAGGCATGGTGGGGTGACTTCATAGATTGATGGATGGCTTTTTCTTTAACCTTCTGCCTCTACTGAAGTAGAGGGAAAAGGTTCCAAACATTGTTGCTGTCTTCCCTGAAGTCCTCTCATGACTTAAGCTCTGGGTTCCTATGTTGGGGGAGTCTATACTGGTAGGCACTTCAGAATGTCTTCCAATTGTGACACTGCTCCATGCGCTGACGCTGGAGCACACAGAGATGGTCCGATGGTGTCAAGTCAGCAGACACTTAGAATTTTGTGTAAAATTGGAGACTGAGCTTCATGTATTAAGGTCTTTACCTATCATCTGATTAAAGAATAAACTAAAAAACTCATTAGCTGGCCTAGTAGAAATTCTTTGAATATTAGGTTTAGAGTAGAAATAAAAACATTCACCGTTTCTGCCTTGCCTACATCTTAACCTCTGGGAAAATTTAAACATTTGCATATCATATGCAAGACACAAAAAGACAAAAGTTTGTACTAATTTTCTGCTCTAGATACTATCACAGTTGGGTGCAAAAACTAAACGGTCAGTCCACTAATGATCATAAAAAAGTTCTTCAACTGAAAAACTTTCAAATTAGGAAATCTCATAGTTACTGGCAAAAGTAAAAACCTATCAACTGCTCAAATTCTGCTGGTAAATAACCATCACTTTGGACTCATGAAAAAAGACAAACCTATGGTCATTTGGAAGCCACTGTGGTGGTTGGTAGAAACTGCTAGGAGAATACAGAAGAGAAACTTCTAAATCTGACAAGTTCTGTTCTTGCCAACCAGGAAGTTCAGACAAGTTACGCAGGTTTAAGAACAACTTGTGAAAAAAAAAAATTGGGGGAATGGGGATTTCTCATGCAGGCATGTTAGAATGCCAGAGTACGGCATTCTAAACACTCTGGGACATGCTAAGTCTATTTTATTTCTTAGTCTTTCCATTCTTTCAGGTCAGAAGAACATAGACATTCAGATGTCTCTCAACATTCACTAACCACTAAAAACCCAAGTCAGAAAGCATCCAAGTCAGGTAGGAGGTGACACGTGGAGATCCAGGATTTTAGAGAAGCAGGATTTCACCTCTGATCTGAGGTGTTCACTTAACTCCAACTAGTTCGTGGCAGACAGATCTATGCAAGTCTACAGTGCTTCCGAATATTCTCCTCAAGACCATGGATTAAATGTCATTGATCATCAAGGTACTTCTCATCTAAGAGCCTTAATAAAGTAGATTAAGGGCCATGATTAAGCAAAAATCTGTAGTCAGACTTATTTGCGATGTTGGCAGTTGACTGTCCTATTCTCAAACATAACATTTTCAGGGGATGTGACAGTTTGCTGTAACCAGTAGCAGGTGATTCACATACCTGTATTTTGATCACATTCTCTTCTTGTTCAGACAAAAATGATTTCCTATTTTCAAACTCTTCCATAAGGAGAGGTCCTGAGCTTGTGGCTTGAAAGCGAAGGAGCAAATCGGCTGAGGCAGACCACATCTTCTCACGAATGTAATTTTCTGTGACTTTCTGAATAATGTCCTGGCAAGAGATATTTCTTATGGTTACACCTCAGACATCATGTGAAAGCAGCTCAAACTATAGCTTCTGGATATTTAATCCTTTAAAAAAAGGTATGGATGGCTCTTTTGCGTTAGGCTGAAAAGAAAAACACTGAACGAGAACCAAGGGGTTAACTAATTGGCATAGCTTCATCCTAGCAGCATGCTTTTGGAATCCTGTTTGGTGCTGAGGTATTATGAGAATGTGGTTGGATGCTCTTAGGATTTGGAGGCAGGGATGCAAGAATGATATCGACAAGGACCAGGTATCAGGCCTGAGCTCCACAGAAAGTAAAAGGGAAAAAGACGATTATTGCAAGAACGTGCATTGCCTCCTCTCTCCTTTGGACTGCTATGCTCATGAAGTCCTCAAGTTTCCCTTTCCTTCTGTGTCCCCAAGTCAGTTTAGGCACGCCTCTGCCATGAGTGGGGAGAAAACTTGACATGATGGTCTAGGCCAAAATCAAATACTTTCGAGCAGGTGGAAAAGGAAAGGGAAGGTCTATCAAGGGCAGGCAGGGCACATTAAAGGAATGAACAAAAAGAAGGGAGGAACACTTATGTGGGCTATGAAATGGGTCACTTTTATGTTCGTTGGGAGAGGCAAGCAGACTGGACTCACTTCTACAGTTGATAATTTATCCAGTGGAACTAAAATCAAAGGTTGGATAAACAGTTGAAAGTAGAATCATATAAAAGATGCAAAACAACTTTAAGAAAAAGATATATGCAAGGGCACTTCAAAAAGTGTGTTGAAAAATGGGATTAAAATATGGGCTTATTTTGGAGCAAATAAATCCTGACATCCATGCAGAGTTCTTTATCATAATCATTTTCCATGAACTTTTTGATGACACTCAATATGCATTCATTGAATAAAATCAGTAACTTCGGGTGGTTTAGAAGAAATACATATATTTTCAGTGCTGGACCCTCTACTCTGCAGTGCTTAATATCTCATCAGACTGATGTTCAATATGATATAATGTTATACCTAGGAATCTCTGAAGACCTTGTGAGCAATTCCAATTCCAATTTCTTTTCCTTTTTTTCTTTTTTTTAGTTTTTTGCCATATAGTACATGTACTTGTTGGAGAGAGACAGAGACAGAGAAAGTGAGAAATCACCCCCACGAGGATGGCCACCCTGCAATCCCTTCTCATCTGTCCACTGTCCTCGGGACTTTGGGCATGCACATGCACACACCTGGTGTAATTTTCAAGCCTCCAGGTCCAGGACTTGAACTGTAGTCGGCCATGTGGAAGTCCAGTGCCTTTACCACAACACCAGCTAGCCCCTTGATTCCAAATTTTAATTCTCTTATGATTATTCACAGTTTAGAAAAGTTTTTCAATTATGGCATATAATTTCTTTGCATTGTCCATAATTTCATTTATTCAAAAAATTAGTGTTAATAATGCATTGCTACAATGTAATTTTCCTGAAAATTGTTAAGAACTTTGAATATCCAAAATTAGTCAATAAACTATATTCTTCATTGTCTTCTTGTTACATAGAAGTTTTGGTAGCAGCGACAGACTTGAGCCTCTAAATTTCAGTAGACACTGCACTGGTAATTCTGTCCATAATACTTCTGTATTGTGATATATTTGATGTTGTTGATTTTTTTTCCTCTTTTTTTTAACAGAGATTTTTGCTATAGGGCGTGTGCGCTTGCCAGAGACACATGAGAGAGAGAAAGTGACAAATCACCTCCCAGGGGATGGCCACACCATAATCCCTTCTCCTCCATTCTCCTTTTGGGATTTAGGGCATGCAAATGTGCCTGGCATGAGCTCCAAGTTGCCAGGCCTGGGATTTGAACTGTGGCTGCCCATGTGGGAGTCTAGTGCCACAACCACTATGCCACCTGCTGGCCCCTGATGCTGTTGATTTTAATGATTCTGTAAAAACTATATTTGTATGTTCTATTTATTTTTCCTAGAATGGAACTCAATTATTGGTTGTACTTTCTCTTTAAATATATTATTATGCCTGGATCCAGCAGTAATTTATTTTTATTTTTATTTTTTTGGCTATAGGGCACATGCACTTGCCAGAGACCCAGAGAGAGAGACAGAGAAAGTGAGAAATCACCCCCACAGGAGAGATGGCTATGCTGCAATCCCTTCTCCTCTATTCCCCCTCATGATTTTGGGCATACAAGCACTTGTGCTCGGCAAGTTTCAAGCTGCTGGGTCTGGAACTCAAATCCAGGAGGCCATGTGGGAATCGAGCACCCCAACCACTATACTACCTGCTGGCCACATAATTTTCACATCTTTTGGGTCCAGCTTTCAGTTGTAAGTCCAAAACAATTGTGGACATTCATTCGAGAGTATTTCCCCCTAGAAAGCATTACTCACTTTTAAAGGACCTATGTATCTGTATTAGAATATATCTATTGAGCCACCATCTCACATTATCAATTCCAGAGCAATGGGCACATGATATAACCACTCATAGGCAAGAGCTGCAAAACAGTAGCAAGAGTACAAGAGTAGAAAAGATACTAGACTAGAAGTAAGGAGCACTGGCCCGAAACCTATGTAAGTTGCATAATTACTGTAAGTTGCTTTACCCACTCAGTGCCCCTGTTTCCTCAACTAGAGAAATGAAAGATGATAATATTTGCTCTGCCTCCACTTAGAGGATGACTTAGGGATCACAATGAGGTGACACTGTTTTGGAAAGCCAAACTCTACAAACAAAAGCTACTTGGCTATGTTGGCAGTTTTAGAAGACCTTATTTGCAGTTAGATCTTGCACGGTCTTAGTGTACTTATGGGCACACCAGTGGCCATAACTTGTTTCAGATATCTTGTTTCCAAGGCTGATTTGATTTCACATTCCTCTAATTTCACTTCCTCCCATTTCTTCATGGCCTCTCACTAACCTCCCACAAGATAAAGAACCTCACAAAGAGGGCCCTCTGGCAACATTCACCTCACCACCTGTGTATAACTAAGTCCCCTTTTGTGTTAGGAAATCTCTACCAAGTACTTAGTTCCTTATTTCCATGTTGTAAGAAAATAAATATTCAGAATTAATAAAGCCATGATCACAGAGAGGTCAAGCTATTGTTAAACTGCTCCTTTCATTCTTTTACAATCAGAGGTAGAACTAAAATATAAGTAAAGTTAAATAACCTAGAACTCAGATTGAGTTCCTTATAGCGTTGTGGTTACTTTTCTTGAGAAATACTCAGCCCTGGGTTCCTATACATGTAAAAACTTCTGAATATTTGGGAAAGAATAGGACTAAAATGGGCATGGCACATTGGGGGGGGAGATCAGTAGATACCCAGTTTCATATACAGTGAGTAAAAGCATTTGAACAAGATATTTTAACATAGAGTCTTCTAAATGGGTTTCTTCTTTCTGGATTTAACTTACTAAATATTTTGACGGCTAATTACAATGCTGTCCTTGCAACTAACACACTGTTTCTTTATTACCTAACAATAAGTTCATATAGGTACTATTTATTTATGTAGGCCTTTTGTTTTTAAAATATGGGAAGCTGGATAAATCACTCTTAGTAAGTGAAATCAGGTAGACCAAAGCTTAAATATGCGTAGAGGATTAGTTTAAAAAATACATATTTAGGGGTTAAATACCAATTCTGATTCACTATATTATGCTTAATTCTTGCTTAGTACAATATATGAACACATGGATAATTTTTATATCAATTAATCAAAAGCATGTATAAAATATACTCATTTGTGTTGCTTGCACTTACATTTGGACATGGGTGCATCTGGAGCTCTAGAAATTACATTGAACAATGGAAACATGCTAAGATGATCACCTCAGAAGCAGCCCACATTTAGTTTTCTGAAAACTTCCTTCCTTCCTTCACCCAACTCTGCCCTCTACTCCTAAAGCCATCCTGGAGATGGCTGGGATCCTGTAGCAAAGATGCTCTCACTATCATGTTGTATGAAAAAAGACACTTTGGTTGACAGGTATCATGGAAAGTTGTAGGTTTAGAAGGGGGAAAGAAATAAGACATTTGAATACTAATGACCAAGGAATTATCACCAACTGACCTTAATCATGTCAAGAGAAAACCTGAAAATTGATTTCTTAAAATACCCTACCATTCCCCAAAACTGTGAATGCTTTCTTCCTCCCATCTTCTTCCTTGGTTTTGCTATGCCAATATGGCAAACATTCTAGAAATTAGTAACAATGCAGCCAGATTCCACTGCAGTTTGTGAAGATTTTATTCCACATCCAGCCTTCAAATAAATTCCCTCCCATCACTTTCATGATTCAAAAACAGAAAAGTAATCACACTTATTTTCATATAGAATAGTTTTACACCAAACACCAACCTCCTACCTCAATTTCGTTTCCCATGAGCCATGACTCTTTAGGCAAGCATGATTCAGGTATGACCCAGGAGCTCTCTTGTGAGTCGACATTGTAGTAGTAGTCATACTTATTATCCTGCAGAGTGAGTTTGAGCCATGAACCTTCCCTAGACACTGAAGAAAAAAAGTTTGTTAAATTCCACAGAGGAACATTGATCCTTAAACTTTCGTGTTGTTTCTTCAATGTGTAAGATAATCTAATGAGTACTTTTTTTTTTTTAATTGAACATTCAAATGGTTTAAGTCAGTCATTAGAAATGATCCACCAGGGACCAGCGGATAGTGTAAACATTGTGTCACGAGACTCCCACGTAGTCAACCATGGTTTGAGTCCCAGACCTGGTGGCTTAAAACTCATACCAAGCGCATGTGCGTACGTGCCCTAAGTACTGAGAGGAGAGTGGAGAAGGGATTGTGGTGTGGCCATACCCCTGGGGGAGTGATTTCTTGTTTTCTGTCTCTCTAGAGAGCTCAATAAAAAAAGCTCCTATGAAAAAAAAAAAAAAAAAAAAAAAAGGAAGAAAAAGAAAAAAAAAAAAAAGAAATGATCCACTAAAGTGGAATGGATTCAATGTATCCAGTTGCAGCTCCCTCCTAAGTCAAAGAAAAGGGAGAAAGACAAATGTCTGTGGTTAGCTCTGGATCCCAGGTTGTTTTTTGTTAGGATGCTAGAAGTCCAAAATGGCAAAGAAAAGGAAAATCAGACATGTGGGTAGATGTCAACAATACCACAAATAGATTGGAGACCAAGGAAAATGATCCTTTTTGCTTTAAGTCTTTCAGCAGAGCCAGCAGGTGGCGTGGTGGTTAAGGCGCTAGACTCCCACATGGCCAACTGCAGCTTGCTTTCTCTTTTCCCCCTCTCTCTCTTTCTCTCTCTCTCTGGTCAAATTGAAAAAAAAATTAATAATAGGAGACCAGCAGGTGGCATGGTGGTTAAGGTGCTGGACACTCCCATACGGCTGACCACGTTTCAAGTCCAGGACCTGGTAGTTTACTCTCTCTCTCTCTCTCTCTCTGGTCAAATTAAAATGAATGAATGAATAAATAAAATGAAATAAAATAAATCTTTGAAAAACAGAATAATAATACATAAAATTAAATAATTCTTAAAAAAAAAAAGTCCTCAGCAATTTCTCTTAGAAGGAGTGACCTACAACAAATACCATGAGAGCCAATGATAAGGATTAAATGGAGCAGAAGTGACTCACATTTAGAGACAAATTTATCCAAAATACAAAATGGCTTACAGAGCACAAAGATCAACTAAAGTAGGAAAAAAAGAAAATTCCTGACTCCTCTTGCTCTACATATCACAAGAAATGAGGAAAAAATGTTGAAAGGACTTGACTGGATTAGGGGTGGGGGCATGCTAGAAAAATCTATAGTAGACATGACTTAGTAAAAAATGTCTCCTCTTTATGAACCCACGGGCTACACTTCCCATTTAGAATTCTATTTGTTTTATTTTGTTAAACAGATGAGGCTGAAGAGTAGTAGTTTCTAGCACAGAGCCCAAATATTTTTCCTAATAAAAATGTAGTTGGTTTGTTATTTAGGGGAATGAGTAATCATAAGTCTCTGAGGAAACCATAAAAGAGAAAGATTCCAGTAAGTTAAAAGGTGGTGAACCTTCTAAAAGGAGGCATATTTTCTTGGTGTCTTCCAGAGAAAATTATACCTATACATATTAATAAGATTCAAGCTGAGTTTTAAGGCAGAGTGATGCACCTAGTGGTGGACACTTCATTTTGGACAAGAATAGATGTCCTAGAACCAGAGGTGAAAGAGAAAAGAATATACTCTACCATACACACCATAAAATAATATTTATAGCTCTTTCTAGGAATATTAAGAGACAAGTCAGTCTTGATTGCCCGAAAAGTTTCTCTTATTTCTGAAAAAGAGGTTGGCAGATTTTTTCTGTATAGGGTCAAAAAGTAAATATTTTCAGCTTTGTGGGCTACAGGTCTCTGAAACAACTCCTCAACCCTGTCACTGCAGCATCAAAGCAGCTACAGATAACATATAAATTAATGAGTGTGGCCAGACTCCAGTAAAACTTTATCTATAAAAATAGGTGTCAGCACAGGGAATTCCCAGAAAAACTATTAGAATAAATGAGTTCCACAAGCTTGTAGGATATAAAACCTATCTACAAAAACTAACTATATGAAAAGATATGCCCATGCAAACAGTTGGACATAATAATGTTCATAGCAGTATCATTCAGAATGGCCAGACACGTGTGTGTGCCTGTGGGGAATCCATAGTCTATCCGTTGAAAAATGCATTAATAAAATGTGACATATCCATACAAAAGAATACTATCAACCACAAAAAGTAAAAAAGAATGGATACATGCTACAACATGTATGAACTTTGAAAAAAATTATGACAAGTAAAAACTTAGACACAAAAGGTTATGTATTATATGATTCCATTTCTATAAAATGTCCAGAGTAGGCAAAAACACAGAGACAGAAAGTAGATTAGTGGTTGCCTGAGGCTGGGGAATGGGTGGTGCACTGTGGGGACCTAATTGGTACAGAGTTTTATTTTAGTACTGCATGTACAACTTTGTGCACACACAGAAATCTCTCTACTGCACACTTTAAAAGGGCAGATTTTATGGCATGTAAATTATGTCAGTTGTGGTAGTGGGGGTGACAGACTATTGCTGTGCAATAATGGAGCCATATGGGAAGGCCCTAGGCTTAGTTCTTGGGTCTACTTGAACATGACCAGCATACCCCTCGATCTGCCTGTGATCCTGGATTATTTGAAGGCTGAGGGGAATCTTAGCATGAAAAGCTTTGCTGAAGGATCCTATTTGTCTCAAAAGAAATAAATATAAAAAAAACATTTAGATATCTACATACTGGCAATAAATTATGCCAAAATGTAACTAAGAAAACAATATTTGTAAGAGCATAAAACCAATGTAGAACTTATGAATAAATTAAAGAATTATTTAACTTTATTTATTTATTTACTTTAATTTGACAAGAGATGCAGAGAGAGAGAGAGAGAGAGAGAGAGAGAGAGAGAGAGAGAAATATCTAGAAACCAAGCTGCTGCCAGGTCAGGCAGCAGTCCATGTGGGAATCCTGTGCCCTTAACCACCACACTAACTGCTGGATCCAGAAATAAATTTAACAAAAGAAACACAAACCTTATACACTGAAAACTATAAAACATTGTTGAAAAAATTAAAGTCCTAATTAGAAGGAAAGATATACCATGTACATGGATCAAAAGATAATATTTCTAAAAAGGCAATTTTACTCAAATTGATCTGCAGATTTAACACAATTCCTAAGAACTCCCTAGGTTTATGAATTGGATACCTGGAGATATTCTGAACCCATTCACCAAAATATGGCATATGGAAAGAGGAACAGGAGTTTTAAGAGAGAGAAGATAAACTGTTTTGCCCAAAATGGATTTGAAATTATGATGGATCATGTAGTCACTCAATTCCTGCATAAATACAATTGTGCAGTTCATTCCCAATAAAGGACAAAGAGGAAGAAACTACAGAACTAATGATAAAAAGATATATATGTAACATAGGGATGTAAGAATGATCAAATATCAAGTAAGAAAGAGTGGTCAATAGCCCTTTTCACATTTTACAGACAGAAAACTTGCTGAAAAGTTGGAAATACACCAGACAAACTGAAAAGAACACACACAGGGTATTATTAGACAGACTCCCAATTGGACTATATTTTTCCCTTGTGTTCTACTTCTAAAACCATACACTGTCATAGCAGTTTCTTTAACATGAATCGTAGTATATAGATGTCCTACAATGTAGTGCTAATAAACATCAGCCTAGAAGTTGAAAGACACTCTAATCCTTGACAGTAGAACATAGTCCTCAAAGGACTAAAGGAATAATGGATTAAAATGAATTCTCCTTGAGTCTGTCATTTTCTATATTTGAAATCTCATTTGAAATCTGAAAAAATAAGTATCGAGGTGCATGATCTCAAAGGTACTTCCCAGAGCTAACACGTCATGACCTGCCATTGGATCAATTAGGGATAAATATTGCCCAAATTACTTATCTGACTATAGTAGAGAAGTTCCCTGCACTTTACTCCATGTGTTTAAAATTACTTTTTACTTACATATAATATGAGGGGCTCTTCAAAAAGTTCATGGAAATGCTTATTACAAAAAAATGCATGAATTTATCATTCTTTTTGTACCACAAAAACTCATACTTTAATTACATTTTCCCATGAACTTTTAGAAGTATGCTTGTATTATACAGTCATTTGTCTCATAAAGGATTAAATGAAGAAAATATTAATGTAAAAATTTGTTTATATCACTGGAGGAATGAACAACAAACATGATCCATTTAAGGCAAAATCCTCTCAGATACGTTCTATTATACTATGCATGTTTTGCCATGGAATTAGTCAGAGTTTTTCCACACAAAAAGAAGAAAAACATCAAAAATTTCTTTTGCCATAGGTGACAATAAATCATTTCAGAAATGTTAATCTGAAAGCAATACTTGTCTTAAAATTAGAAAAATACAGTATGACAGAAACCATATTTTAAATGAGTTAGTGTGCGCTAAGTGCTTAAAAAAAAACTTACCACCATCAGACTTGAGCTCTTTTGCCTTTGTGAGTGCATCATAGTACCTGTCAGCACATTCAGGAATGATGTCATCTGGATTCCAAATAGAAGACTTCAATACAGACAAAGTATCACTTGAATCTTTCCTCTCCAAACACCGATTAACATCAACAACTAATGTAACCCCTGGATAATGAAAAAAAAAAAGTTTCTGTTAAAGATTGGTTATGTTTTACTTACTCCAAAGGCATGCACATACATAAATCAACCTTTTAGGAATGCATTGGTATTAAACCTTTTCACTCTTATTTTTTGGAGAGGTTTTTGCTATAAGGCGTGTACGCTCGCCAGAAAGACAGATAGAAAGCAAGAAATCACCCCCCGGGGGGATGGCCACACCACAATCCCTTCTCCTCCATTCTCCTCTTGGGATCTTGGGCACGCACGCACACGTGCCCGGCATGAGTTTAAGCCACCAGGTCTGGGACTCGAACTGTGGTCAGCTACATAGGAATTCAGAGACATAGCCATTATGCTGGGACCATATTGCTGGTTCCAACCTTTTCACTCTTTGAAAGCATGTTCCACATATGTCCAAGTAAATTAATAACTCACCTACCAGTTTAGGTTTTATGAAGAATAAGATTCCATAAGAGCATGGTTTATTTAAAAAATTGCAATATTTACTGGCTGCACTTGTGTGGGATCAAGGCTCAAAGTTTTGTTTGCTTAAGTAATATATTAAATGGAGTGAATACACCCCAGCAGTAGGTATGCAGGCCTGATCATGAATCAATATTTGAAAACCAGGTTTATGGAAACATTCATTCATTTGTTCCTTTAGGTATTTTGCCATAGGAGGCATACACTCATTGGAGAGAGACAGAGAGAGGGAAAGTGAGAAATCACACCCTGGGGATATAGCCAGACTGCAATGCCTTCTCCTCCATTCTCTTCTTGGGATTTTGATCATGCACGCACATGCACCTGGCATGATTTTCAAGCTCCGCCCCCTCCCAGTTCAGTACTCGAATCACTTTCAGCTATGTGGGAATCCAGCACCTTAACCACCATGCCACCTGCCAGCCACCAATATATAGTTATGTTCTTAATCGCTGAGTATTGATGTACAAGGCACTGGTCCACAGGTCGATTTCCACATACCTGAAGCTAATTCCTTTATGGACCAACTCTCATCTTAATAGAACCATTTTCCATGAAAATGTAAAACATGCCTTACAGAAAATCCTAACAGAACAATCTCTATCTTCCTCTTCATTTTAGCTACAGTCCTTGGTATACAGTAATGTTTGCTGTGAGCTGCCACTGTGCTGCAATAAAGTAGGTAATATTTTTAAGGACTATGAAGGTGTTTTGGTTATTTGTTCCTGCATTAAATGGCTTAAAACTCCCATTATTTTTAGATTTTCCCTCTTTCTTTGTTGTCAGCTATTGCTTCTACTAACACTTGTATGTCTGCTTATGGCAGCCCAAACACTTTATTGTCACATAATTCGTGGCTTCTGAAGCATTCGGTCAAAAGAGAAAAAGCCAATGATGTCAGAATTATGCCTAGGAAAAGAATAAACAGGCTCAAAGTGTCTGTCCAAGGAGTCTCCAGAGAGTACAGTGAATCAGCTGCAATGCACAGGCTTTGAGACATTTATTTAGACTGTTGCTTAATCTGTGAGTTGTGGTTAAGTTCCAGATAGCTGAGAATGTCAGATCAATGAACTCCAGAAAGTCAGGTATATTTCTGCAAAGGAACAAATTAAGAACCCTCCCATAAATCTGCTAAGAGAGTAAAAAAAACTGTATATTTTACATCTTACACCATACTTACACTGTATATTTTACATCTTACACCAAAGAGTTCTGTTTTTTTTTTTTTTGAGAGGTTTTTGCTATAGGGCACGTGCACTCGCCAGACAGACAGAGAGAGACAGAGAGACAGAAAGCGAGAAATCACCCCCCACGGGGGATGGCCATGCCGCAATCCCTTCTCCTCCACTCTCCTCTTGGGATCTTGGGCACGCACGCACATGTGCCCAGCGTGAGTTTAAGTCTCTGAGTCCGGGACTCGAACTGCAGTTGACTACGTGGGAGTCCAGAGACTAGCCATTACGCTAACTGCTGGTCCCCAAAGAGTTCTTTTTAAGGCCTGTGTTCTCCACTGCAAAAATTGGATCTTTGGGGGAGGGGATGAAAAAAATCAGTTTATGTGTAAAATACCAATCAACATTTGTACACAAACAGATACATAATATATCTTGCTATTAAATCTCAGGATGAGGAATGACCTGCAGAAAATGTGTATGAAGGTTCTTTAGGGTACAATAATGAAGAAAAGGTTGAGAAACACAGCTAAGGAGTCAAAAGTAAGACAGTAAGATAGCTAGTGAAAATGACCACTGGGCCAAAACAAGGGAGACTTGAATTACTCTGCTCTTTTAAACCTTGCCTGTGGTAACATACATGGGCCAACATATTTCCTTTTATCAACTGATCTGGCAGAGGGTTTAATGCTTGTAGCATGTGATCAGAATGCAAAGAATGAAGACTGCCTTTTAAAATAAGACTAAATTCCTATTGGAAACTCAGAAAATTCTCATCTCAATGTCAGAATATAAGTGGTTTTAATTTTGATAAAATCTTTTTCTTCTTATGTATCAAAAAATATATATCAACTCTCCCATGGGACAGGATAGAGGGAGAATATGGGATTTTTAGATGTGCAAGTACAGAGTGTAAAATCACACACACTGAAGAAAATTTCCCATTGTCATAGACAACAGAACCATAAGTCTCAATGTGAAAAATGAAACCAACATTTGCAGGCCAAATAAGAATAAATAAAAGTAGAATAACTTCTAAATTGATTTAATCTCTAAGAGAAAAATCATAATCATTCAATACTATTTGAATGTCATTACAATCTAATTTCTCAAAACCATCTCTTTTGATTGTAATTGCCTTCATTTTATATTTAAACGTAAATTTCTTAAGTGCACGTCTCAACTTCATTATTTTTTTGGTAAGTATTAAATGCTGGAAAGAAAAGATTTACAAGTTCTTAAGGGTAAAAGAGTTCAGATTATAAAAATACTTTTTTTTCCCCAAGCTAAGGAAATAAAAACCAGATGCTTCTAAAGCCTAAAAGCACATGTGTTGAGCAAGACTAGGGCATCTCACAGCATCCTACATCTGACGGAACAAAAGAGATTCTAATCATTTTAATTTATGAAGGGTATTCATATATAAAGAGTTAGTATATTAATTTAGAAGCTATTTCAGATTGTCATGTGAATTTTCATAATGTTCCTCCTTGATAACAGATGCTTACGATATCTATATCTATCTATATCTATACCTATATCTAATCTATATATATCATGTTAGCCAATGTAGGAATCCTGCAAGTTGCTAAGTATGTCTATTTCTATTATGCACTCTGGAACTGTGGAAAAAACCACAACTTGGGTTTGGGGACCCACTGGGTCTACTGTGAGATGAGCCTGCATTAAAATTCCATCGATCATCAAACCTTCATAAGATCCCAACTCTGACTGCTGGGTTATAGTGCCATTTCAGGTCTCTCAAAATTAGTATCAGTTCAGAACCAGTAACCAATAACCCCCCAAATCTGATTACATCATTTTCCTCAAACACAGTCATTCTGTTAAAAGGCCATACATCCCTTTGGGGAAGGCTCTGGGAGAAAGAGAAACTGTATAAAATTTTGGTAGTGTAGAAAGACCTTCCTCAAGGGGACCCAAACTTTCCTTCATTCAAGGGGTCCTGGGTTTATAAACTGGCTCTAGTTGGAAATCAACTGAGGGGCATGATTCTCTGCTTTTATGGCTCATCTTAGACTTTTTTGCTCATTTGACCTAGAACTCTCCCATGTGCGCAAATTAAGTAAGAATGATAGCAGACTAACCGATTTCACTTTGAGGAGCATCACAAACAACTAGCCAACTCCAATGATCTCTCTTTGACTCTGCTGTCCATTACAGTAATCTTGTCCACCTACTTTGGTAATTAAGTATTGACACCAGCCCCTTGCTGGCCTGCTCTACAAATTTTAGACTTTCCAGACTATACAATCTACTGGGCCAATTTCTTAAAATAAAGATCTATGCATTGTCTCTCTCCCTTTCCCTCTATATGTATATGTATGTGTGTGTATATATCTATTTATCTATTGACTGATAGATTTAGCCTATCAGTTCTGTTTTTCTAGAAATCCCTGAATAACAGCAATAGAGGGTATGGAAAGGAGAATAGGCATCTATTAAGCAGAGAACAGCTAGTTTTCGAAGGATCAAGAAAAAAGTGTAGTTGACTCATTTATAAATTTGAGAAGGTTGGCCCTGTGGCCTGGTGATCAAAGGAACTAGATCACATATGGTTGACTGTGCAGTTCAAACACAGCCCTGGTGGCCTGAGAAACATGCTAGGTGAGTGTGCATGTGTGCCCTAAATCCTGACAGGATGGAGAAATGGAGACGGGATTGTGGTGTGACCACGCCCCATTAGGAGGTGTTTTCTCCCTTCTCCTCTCATTTTCTCTCTGTCTCTCTAACTCTGGCAAGCACATATGCCCTGTGGCAACTAAATGAAAAAAATAATGGAGAGATTAGAAAACACCTTTTTACTTTTTGGATTTTGTTTGGCAACACTGTCAAATTTTGTTGACAATAGCACCTAATCATTGCAATAGGGCAACCAACTAATCTTTGTTTGTATAAATGTGTTCATGAACAAAACTTGGTGAGAGTCTAAATTTCTCCAGGAATTAAAAATGATATGACTTCAGGCACATGTCCAAATACAAGCAAGGTAGGTTTGGTGAGCAAAAGCAGGCAAGTGCTTACATTGTTTTGCCTTGTCTTTGTCAGCGTTGGCCTCATCGATGGCTTGCTGTATCTCATCCAGCCAAAGAACTTTAGAGACACTCTCCGGGTCCTGGGATAAATGTCATAGAACAAAAGGGAGAACAGTGAATAGTGATGAAAGAGGCTTTATAACTGCACTTCAGGAGTCATTTTATCCTAATATCTACAAATTTATACTTAGTAACTACTAAACATTGCTATATACTGTATAAGCTCATAATGAAATGGACCCCAAGTTCAATCCTTGCTCCCTTCGACCCTGCTGCCCTTCAGTCCAGCCAACCATCGTCAGCTGGACAGCTGTACTGGGCTTCTGCCTCCTCTTGCTGTTTCCAACTTTCTCTTCCACAGTGGTCCTCCCTCTACAGAGTGCCAGAACAGCTCTTCATGGTGGCTATCTCACCACACCACTCCTCTCTTCCACTGTCCTGAAGGTTTAGCTCTGATGATCTGGCCCTGCCTACCTCTCTGGCTTCACCTTACATTCCTCTACTTTCTTCTTCCCAGTTCCACAACTTCACGACAGCCTCCTTTATACCACGATGCTCCACTCTAGCCATGTACCTGCCTTTTTTGTTTGTTTTATAATTTAGGCCTTAATTTATATGCTACCTCTTCCAAAAAGCCTCCTCTGGCTAATCTAGTCAAATAGTCTCTCTCAATCACTCCATAACTGTGGTTCCCAAACTACGTACCAAGGTGCCCCAGGGTTCTATATGATAGTTTAAATTTGAGGAAAACATAAGGATACTTGACATTTATCAGATGCAGAAACAAAAATAAAAGGAAACAAAAATATGGTGATTATACTCAAGGAGTGAATACTCTAGTAGAAGACACAGATGTGTTAAGAAATAGAATTATAGTACAATGTGATCAGAGCAATACAAGTTGTAGATAAATGTTTTAGAAATAGGCAAGAAATGAGGACCAGCAGATGCCATAATGGTTATGCCACTGGACTCCCAAGTAGTCAACTGTCGTTCAAGTCCCAGACCTGGCATTTTAAACCTCATGCCAGGTGAGTGTATGTGTGTGCCCAAAATCCTCAGAGGAGAATGGAGAAGGGATTGCAGCGTGGCCATCCTCCCT
>NW_006204954.1:403107-448951 GCF_000334495.1 Tupaia belangeri chinensis
ACAACAGTGGTATTGAGTTGTAGAGAAAAATAAAACTAAGTAATTAAAGATAGTCCCAGAAAGGATATGATACAAATAGTGAACATATATTAAATTATTTTTACTATTAATATCTTACCCTTGGGTTGATTCTGTTGATGTGCTACAAATGCAGAGCTAGCATATAATGTATAACATGGGATTTCCTGACAGTACTGCATTTTATAAAAACTTATCCAAGATTGCCATTAAATTTTGTTATCACTAAAAATTTATATTTCCAGGGAAGATGTGACACTCTCTTTAAAAGATGGGAACATTCCCCCATGTTTAGGAATGTTCTAAATTCTAAACCAAGACTGTGATGAATGGAGCCGCGGAAAACCAACTTCATCATTTAGACTCAAGATGGCTGGGATCGGGAAGGAGAAAGAACATTCACAGAGTCCTCTGGCAGACGTTTAACCCTACTTCCCTCAGAGCTAATGTGTTATGATAATGCTTATGTGGAAAGGGCTCTGAAATGAGATGAAATATCTGTTATTTTATCTTGCAAAATATGGACTGATGCAGACCTCTGGGGAAGGTTTGATGCCTGTCCCCGCCATCATTTCTAGCTAGCTCTGCCATATTGGAGCCAGAGGCTTAGTAAGATTTCCCATGTCTTCTGAAAATGGATGGGGAATGTTTAAATAGGAAGCAAGGTGGGAAGGCAAGGGCTAGAAGAGGAATGAAGAGACAACGAAGCAGGAACTATCTACTTCTCTATTTCCAGACCCAATGAGCACCAACACTCCCCAGGTTTGGCCTAAAAACTAGGCTCCATAAATGTTTATGCTTGTCTCAAATTTTTTAAAAGTTTTTTTTTAATGTTCCTGCATAACTTATCTCTGTAGAAAATGCATCACGCAGATTTTACCCAGATGAAAAGGCAATTACAATCCCACTTCGAAGCTAAATTATCAGTCTTATAAGTCAAACTCACTAAATTATGTATGTTCAAGGCCACACATCCACCACAGCCAAACAGCCAGGTTCAACATCATTTGAGTTACAAATGGATGAAATGAACAGAAATTAATCCATGTTCAAATTAGTCATAAGTTCCTGAATTTATATGACTCCTAGAAAAATTTTAATGAAAAAAAAAGTAACCTCTTCAGTATTTTGCAGGTTTTGTTATTATTATTTATTGTATAGACCACAAATTAGTTTATGTTTAACACCCACCATGCCATGAATTCATAGGGAATAGGTTCCAGAAGCTCAGGCTCCTTTCCATTGGTTCTCACAAAGTGTGGTTCTCTGGGTGGAGCAGGCTGGCGCTTTAGTTGAACCCAGGTACCTTTCTCTTTGGCTTCTTTCTTTCTCTGATCATTTTCCTTCACCCGTTTTAGGAAGCTATCTCTGCTCTTAGAATGCTTAATATGCTCAATATTAATTCTCTTGGCAAGAATCTTGCCCTTAACTTGTTTGTTCATAACAATGCCAACAGCATGCTGGGTAACACTGTAGAGGCTCCCAGTTTTGCCATGGTAACATTTGTGGGGCATTCCTTTTTGAACAGTACCCATTCCCTTAATGTCCACAATATCACCTTTCTTATAGATTCGCATATATGTTGCCAAAGGAACAACTCTATGTTTTTTAAAAGGCCTCGAGGACATGTATCGGGTACCTCTCTTCTTTCCTTTTGTGTTGGTCATTTTGGTTAATTACTGAAAGATGGTGGTTCTGGCCAAAAAAAGGGCAGTTTTGTTATTATTTAATAGAATAGTATTTTACTTCAGTTTATAGTATGATATATTATGTACTTGAAATATTAGACGCAGACCTCTGATTATAAAAATCTTGGTTGGATGAAATTTAATCAGGTTGTGAAAAGTTGCTACAGGTCAATTCTTATCCCTCAGCTTTAAGTCTATGTGAAACTTTCATTTTTCTGATTCTTACTGCATTCTATAGGCATCTGGCTGTTGGGTTATCTGGCTTTAAGTTTAATCTTAAGTCTTGCTACTTATAGAAAAATATGGGCCAGCCCTGTAGTGCTGTGATTAGGTACTATGCAGAGAAAGTTACAAGATTCCATGTGGGTGATTACAATTTGATTCCTAACCTTGGAGGCTTTAAGAAACACACCAGGTATACCAGGATCCTAATGGAATGGAAAATTGGAGGAAAAAGGATAATGGCATGACCAGATCCCATTGTGGGTGCTTTCTCTCTCACATGCACATACAGGTGACCTCAGCATAAAAAAAAGTAATTTATATACATATCAATCTGTTAGAATGCAGTTTTCTTTCTTTAATGTATCTTGAATGCCTGTTGGGATATAGCTACTCATAAAAGCTTATTATATCCTGTACAACAATGTGAATGAACTTAATACTACTGAACTTAAAAATGGTTAAGATGATAAATTTTGTTATGTATAGTTTACTCTAATTAAAAACATTTTATTGTAGACTGCTTACCAACATTCGTGGATTAAAGAGAGGCCCCTGCCCTTCAACGTTCATTCCATTATGATTTTGGTTTAATCATGTAGTACTGTTTGCAGGAGTTCCTCAGTTATCTGACCTATGGAGTTACTGAGCAGCTCAGAAAACACTGAGCTATGTCAAACCCTATCAATCCCCTACTACCACCAAAAACAAACAAACAAAAACCCAAAACTATAAATCACATTCTGGCCAGGCACTAATGACAAATTCAAAACAGTGTGACATTAGATAAAAATTTTCAAAGTAAACAAGCACCCTAACAACCTTAATTTCTTAAAAAATGTTTGCTTTCCATGGTTGATTTGATTCCCATTATGTAATGAGCTTGAGAATTAAGATTTGAGGACCAGCCCGTGGCACAGAGGTTAAGGTACTAGATCCTAGACCCAGTGGCTTGAAGAACATGCTGGGCCCATGTACATGAATGCCCAAAATCCAAATGGAGACTGGAGGAGAAGGGATTGAGGCTTGGTCATTCCCCTGGTGTGTGTGTGTGTGTGTGTATGATTCTTTCCTTTTCTCTCTGGCAAGCATGCATGCCCTATAGCAAAAACTAAAAGAGAAAGAATGAATTAAGATTTGAAATAGCTAAAAGGATAGATGATAAAACAAAGGATCTTTTCTGATAGCTCTATTTTTAATTGAAATTACACTATAGAACTATTTTTTAAACATGTAAAACCCAGAATGGGACATATTAAAAACTGACAGCTGCTCAGCATGTACTTTCAGCTTAGTTCTGTAAAGTACTGTGTGCTTTCTGCCATTCTTTAAGTGCATATAATAAACTGGGTATGGGAATTTCAGCATCTGCTCAGATGGGATTGTTCAGGGCAGGGAAGAGTTAAAAGACTTTCTTAGGGAAACCGTAGCATGCTCAGAGGCTGGCCTGAGTCATGCAGGCTGAAACACTGAGTGGGTCACACCCTTCCTGCCTGCACGGGGCAGGGGAACCCTCCAGACAGGACACGGCTTCCACTTGTGGCTAATAAATGGAACTGGGGTGACACTGCTCCATAACTTTACACATTTGAGAGCTTTTGACAGACGAGAGTCAAATCATCAAAATGAAAGCCCCTGTCTTTGCTGTTGCTGGACTATTGCTTCTGTTGCCTACTTTTTGTCAAAGCGGTAAGTTCTTTTTTTGATGGGGCAGGATGGGGGTACTGGTTTATGTTATAAGTTTAAGAGTCAATGGAACCTAATTTTCCTTGCATCTCACATAAACTGCCAACTCTGTAGAGTCTGAGCTCAGTTATCAGATGGAATCATGAGAGGAAACATCTACATTTTGTTCATCTTATTCAAACCTTGTCAGAGAGAAAGTTGTTCTCAGCTAGTATTTAACAATGTGTGGCATGGTCAATATTTTAGACACCTACAATTAAGCTGAGACACTTTCATTTATGAGAATTTTTTGGTTTTAGAAGAATTTCCTTTGATTTGGTGACGATAGCACTTTTTCAAAGGACTTAAAGTCCTCTCCTCCTAGCTCCTGGTGAGACACAAAAGGGAATGTCATCTGACTACTTCGAATTGTCAGGGCTGCTAGTAAATGAATATTTCCAAAATAAACTACTTTTATTTGCCTTTCAGTGGTACCAGAGGATTCTCCCCATCCCCATATGTGATATTTTAATTTTAAAAATAAGATTTTCCAAATATTATTTTTCAACTTTGAATGTGTTTCCTATTTCGTCCATCACGACGCTAGCTGCTAACCACCTGCTTGCTCGGTCTATCCACAACTCTTTACTGTTAGGTCACATTCCACTCCAAATGCGAGGAGTGGCCGAGGTGAAGGAGAGGGAAAAAGACAGAAAAAAGAAAAAACCAACCAAACAAACAAAAAACAAAAACACCCAAATTACCAAATCCAACCACCTGGGTGGATGACAGCAGCACCTGTGGGCTTTACGAATAGCTTAAGTGTGTACTCTTTCTGGGAGCGGATGAACTCAATCCCTGAGCAGCAGAATTGCAAAGGAAATGAGGTCTGTGGAGCTGCTTTCTTCCACGTGCTAGTGGGAATTTGTGTGAAAAAAGAGGGGACTCTAATGGAGATCAAATGAAAGTGAATTTGCTTTCTTCTATGGAGGTGGAAGGAGAAATGCAAAGAAAACCCCCATCATCTAGTGGCTGGGGTCTGCTTCTTTAGGGACAAGCCCTCACACCAAGGCCTTCTTCCAGGCTGAAGAACCTTTCAGAAACATTATGCCAAATGGAACCCTGGACAGTTGGCCCCCAGCTCCGTATCTGTCGTGGGTCAACTGTAAGGGACTCGGGACCAGGAGAGGCCTATGGATACTGAGGGTTGACTGAATAAAGAGTTCAAGTTCATGAAAAATAGATAAAGTTGAATGATGAGAACTATTCTAAAAAAAATAAATAACAGACTTGGAGGAATAAAAGACTTATTTAAGCGGAAACATGTCTGGGATCTCATGGAATTCAACTATTCTACAAACACAGTCCCTGTTCAGCATGTTTGTAGAGGATCTCATGGAATTCAATTAGTCCACAAACACAGTCCCTGTTCAGCATGTTTGTAGGCACCAAGTCTTGCTCAATCACAGGAATTTTTTGAAAAGCAATAAGCACTTGGTTTCAACAGCTCTTGTCAGATCATAAGGAAAGTAGCTTGCACAGTGTTCCTCAGACACCATTTTCCAGCTCTGTGCCCATCTTTAGAGGCACTTCTGAGTAATGTCAGATGTAAGGAGTTTTCCAAAATGTAAGGTGAGCAGAAGGATTTGTGTGGCTGAAGTTACGTGTTGCATGTTCACAAATCACATCTAAACATAGGCAGAGAAACACACACCTTCTAGATTTTTCTTTCCTTTTCCTTCATCTACTTATCCTTAAATGACGTCCGTTCCTGTACCCAGTTGTTCAGGCCACACCTGCACTACTTTACACACTGATTCAGTTTGTGCATTCTCAGAGTTACCAGGGAGGCTCCAGTTTCACCTGGGGAAGGAGGGTCTTAAAAGATTAAAGCAGGAAGAGAAACTGGCTCCGAAGGAGAAAAAGGTTACTAAACACTAACTTCAAGCATTTGACATGGATTTAAAGTCATGAGACAGGATGTAACTGGCAGAGTATTTGATAAGTATAAAGTTTATATTTAGCATAAAAATCCCTGTTAAGGGTAAGGCTAGATTCTGAGAATCTGTTTTCTATACATATCAAAGATTAATTTATGGACAAATTATATAATGATAAACAGGAAGAGAATTAAGGTTTACTTTGTTTTTGAAATTAAGGGGATGAGAATTAAGGTTTACTTTGTTTTTGAAATTGACCTTTCAGAAATTAGATTAATAAGTATATTTTTAAAATTGCTAGTGGTATGCCCACTCACCAGAGAAAGATGGAGAGACAGAAAAAGAGAAATCACTCCTCGATGGATATAGTCACACCACAAACCCTTCTCCATCCTGTCAGAAATTTGGGCACATATGTCCCAGAAAACATGTGTCAGGCATGTTTCTCAAGCCACCTGGGACCAGGGTTTGAATTCAGTTCAGCCATGTGAGATCTAGCTCCCCCGGCCTCTAGGCTGCAGGACTAGCTTTAGAATATTAACATGCCAAGTCATGCTAACTACTTACAATATATAGTTGATCTGTTTCTATTCTTTCTGTTTTTTTAAGAGAGATCTCTTTTTGCTATAGGCTGGAGAGACAGAGAAACAGAAAGTGAGAATCACCCCGCTGGGGAAACTGGCCACACCACAATCCTTTCTCCTCCATTCTCCTCTCGGGGCCTTGGGCATGCACGCACAAGTGCCTGACGTGAGTTTTAAGCCACTGGGTCTGGGACTCGAACTGTAGTCAACTACATGAGAGTTCAGTGATGTAACCATTATTCCATCTGCTGGTCCCTCTCTCTATTCTTTCTAAAGAGCTCATTTCTAGCTTCTTAGCATAGCATTTTCATCTTCCAATTTTTCTTCCTTTGCCTATTTCTCCTTTTCAAATCTGGCATTTCTACTAAAGTCTGCCTTTAGAGTTGTCTCACGTCTCTCCTTTGGCCAAGTTACCCATTCCTACTAAATTAAACTATAGTCTCCAGGAGACTGAAAATACCCAACTGCTCTAATTACGGCTCCTTTGACTGCTTTTCTAGTTTTCTAACCAGATATCTTGTACACTAAAATTCCACATGCAACTCAAATTCAGTAAAACTAAAAACTGAGATTTTAGCTTCTTTGCCTATGTTAAAAACCTCAGTTACCAGCATCTTCCTCCTCCAAGGCATCTAGAGTAGAATCTTCTGAGTCATTTCGCCTCTACTCACTCACTGCCCCATAGCCAATCAGACATGAAGGACCCCTGAGCTCCAGCCCAGTCTTCTGTGTTCATCTTTGCCTTTCTATGACCATTGCTCAATTCTCTAACTCACCACCCTCAATTTGAATTGAACCACTGCCGCTCCAAATAAGGTCCCAGGCCTCTAATCTCTCACATTTCAACCTTTTCTCTATCTACACTGTCACCAAAGTCATCTAAAACAAAAGTCAAAATTGTGGTTATATCGGGAACCAGCAGTTAGTGTACTGGCTATGTTGCTGGACTCCCACATAGTCGACCGCAGTTCATGTCCCAGACCCAGTGGCTTAAAACTCATGCCAGGCACGTGTGCGTGCATGCCCAAGATCCCGAGAGGAGAATAGAGGAGAAGGGATTGTGGCATGGCCATCCCCCCTGGGGGGTGATTTCTCGCTTTCTGTCTCTATGTCTCTCTCTGTCTGGCGAGCGCACGCACCCTATAGTGAAAAACCTCTCCAAAACAACAACAACAACAAACGTGGTTATATTGTTGGGTCACTAGAAAAGTTATGACGTATTTTTCTATGTAAACAAATCATCACAAACTAAGTGGCCTAAAACAACAGACTTACTATCTTATGTTTCTAGAGGTCAAAATCTTAAAACCAAGGTGTGAGCAGGGCTGTGTTGATTCTGGAGGCTCTAGGGAGAATCTGCTTTCTATAGTTTCTAGAAGCTTCCTATATTCTTTGCCTGTGGCTCACTTCCTCCCATCTTCACATCTCTGACTTTGACCCTCTTGCCTCCCTCTTACATGACATATTATGCATTTGGCCCATGAGGACAATCCAAGCGGGTCTCAACTCAAGATGCTTAACTAATTAAATATGCAAAGTCCCTTTTACCATGTAAGGTAAATATATTCATAAATTCCAGGGACTAGCAGGTGGACACTTGGGTGTGTGTGTGTGTGTGTGTGTGTGTGTGTGTGTGTATCTTTCTACCATATGGTCATTCCTTTGTTTGAAACTAACTGTGCAACCCCAACTACTACGAACAAGCATATGATTTCTTAGTTGAGTTTACAGGCTCTTCAGAAATTGGGCAGTAACCTATTTTTAAAATTTCATCTCTCGGATGTACTTTATTAGCATAAAACTGCATTTTTGTGCATTTTCTCCACTCCTATGAGAATTATTCATAGATAGGGATGAGTTTATATAAAACTATGCCACTGACACATAAGCATGCAGCGAATGTTTGCTGAATCGAGTTATCTGGCATTTCCAGATCTCATGCTAGCAAGCACTATGCCACTGCTCATTCGTCACCAGCAGAATATCTTATTCATCTGTTAAATTCATTTCTTCATGAACCTCATTTATCTTCGTTCAAGTTCATGTTTTCCTTGACATTTTGCCCCAACACCTAAATCTGTTAACCATTGTCTGAACACCTATATAGTTTAGTCAACATCACATTTGCCTGTAATGTTCTGATGTGTTTACTTTTGGTTTGTTTTAGGTTTTTGCTATAGGGTATGTGCACTTGCCAGAGACAGACAGAAGACAGAGACAGAAAAGTGAGGAATCATTCCCCAGGGCAATAGTCATGCTGCTATCCCCTCTCTTCTATTCTCCTCTTGGGATTTTGGGCACACACCTATATGTACCTGGTGTGTTTTTTAAGCTACCAGGTCCAGGACTTGAACTGCAGAATCAACTATGTGGGATCCAGAACCTTAACCACCATGCTATCTGCTAGTCCTGATGGGCTCTTTTTGTTCAGACCTTTGCATGTAAATCACTATTATCTATTGTAATAGTTCTGTTTCTGCATGGTCTATGGTACAGTACTAGAGAATAGGATACGTACTAAATACATGCTTGTTGATGCCTCATCTATAATGATTTTTAAAGAAAAATGACCCTAAGTTCTATGCACACAGAATTTATGCAGCATTAAGACATTATGTTTCATATTGTGCCAAATCATAGCTATGGCTGGGCGACAATCATGCCATTACTTCCTTTCAATTACAGGTGCGGAAAATGACGCAGACAACTTGGCGAAACCAACCTTACCTATTAAGACCTTTCATGGCGTCCCCCAAAATTCTTTTGAAGAGTTTCCCCTTTCTGCAATAGATGGCTGGACGGAAGCCACTGTAACTGTGAAAACGCAGTGCCCCAAAGAAAGTGTTTCAGCTCTCCACGTGAATAATGCTACCAAGGGGTACCTGAGCAGCTCCTTAAGTACTCGACTGATACCTGCCATCTACATCCTGGTGTTTGTAGTTGGCGTGCCAGCCAATGCTGTGACCCTGTGGATGCTCTTCTTCAGGACTAGCTCCATCCGTATGACGACTTTTTACACCAACCTGGCCATTGCAGATTTTCTTTTCTGTGTCACGCTACCATTTAAGATAGCTTACCATCTCCACGGAAACAACTGGGTATTTGGAGAGGTCATGTGTCGGGTCACCACGGTCATCTTCTATGGCAACATGTACTGCTCCATTCTGCTGCTCGCCTGCATCAGTATCAACCGCTACCTGGCCATTGTCCATCCCTTCACTTACCGGAGGCTGCCCAAGCGCACCTATGCCTTGCTGACGTGTGGACTGGTGTGGGCAATGGTTTTCTTATACATGTTGCCATTTTTCATCCTGAAGCAGGAGTATTATCTTGTCCAGTCAGACATCACCACCTGCCATGATGTGCATAACACATGCGAGGCCTCATCTCCCTTCCAACTCTACTATTTCATATCCTTGGCATTCTTTGGATTCTTAATTCCATTTGTGATCATTATCTACTGCTACACAGCCATCATCCGGACACTTAACGCATATGATCATAGATGGCTGTGGTATATTAAGGCCAGTCTCTTTATCCTTGTGATTTTTACCATTTGCTTTGCTCCGAGCAATATCATACTTATTATTCACCATGCTAACTACTACTATGACAACGCAGATGGCTTATACTTTATCTACCTAATAGCTCTATGCCTGGGTAGCCTGAATAGCTGCCTAGATCCATTCTTTTATTTTCTCATGTCAAGAATCATAGATCACTCCACTGTGTACGTTACAATGGTGAGATCGACTCAGAAAACAGGGAAAGTTATCTAGGAAAACATTTGCTTTTTGGACAACACATTCGTAGTTGGAGAAACCTTGTCTTCTAGCTTAATTTTTTTAGCTCAAAACAAATATTCTATCATAAAAAAAAAATTACAAAAGCACTGATAATTGTTATTGTTCTTTTAAAAAAACTTAACCATCTGGGACCAGCAGTTAGCATAATGGCTATGTCACTGGACTCCCATGTAGTTGACCATGGTTCAAGCCCTGGACCTGGTGGCTTAAATTCATTCCTGGGTGCGTGTGCGTGCATGCCCAAGATCCTGAGAGGAGAATGGAGGAGGAGGGATTGCGGCGTGGCCATCCCCCGAAGGGGGGTTATTTCTCGCTTTCTGGCTCTGTGTCTCTGTCTTTCTGTCAAGCACACACACCCTATAGCAAAAACCTCTCCCAAACAAAACAAAACAAAACAAAACAAAACTTAACCTTCAAAAAATAATTTAAGAAACCAGTAGATGGCATAATGATTACGTCCCTGGACTCCCATATAGTCAACCGTGTTTTGAGTCCCAGGTCTGGCAGCTAATGTGTATGAGTACTCAAGATTGTGAGATGAGAATGGAAGAGAAGGGATTGCAGCATAGCTATACCATTAGGGGATGATTTTTTGCTTTCTGTTTGTCTCTCTGGCTAGTGAACATGCCCTATAGCAAAAATCTCTCTTTAAAAAAAATAAAAACCTTAATCATTTTTTTAAGAATTATTTTATTTAATTTTATTCATTCTCATTATTTTATTTAGTTAATTTGATCAGAGAGAAACAGAAAGATAGACACGAACTGTGAAAGCATGCCACCAGGTCCAGGACTCAAACCGTGGCCAAACATGTGAGAGTCCAGCGCCTTAACCACCATGTCACCTGCCAGCCTCATCTTAATCATTATTTTCAAGAATGTCAATGCAGGGGAAAAAATATCACCACTGTCTTTATGGTAACTGACACATTTCTGTTTGCCTTACTGGCACTTTAAGCTCTTTAAAATCTCCCTCTTTTCTACCTCAGTGAGTAGTATTGCCGTCCTTAAAATTTGGCATCATTTTTTATACCTCTTGGACTCTTGCTGGTGGCTGCCTCATCAGCTGACTGCACCTCTGAGCCTTCCTCACTGGGGTCCTTTATCCTAATACCACCGTTGCCTTCTAGTCATTCTATGCTCTTTATTCCAGCTTATCCTCCACTTCCCAGGTCACATCAGATTCATCTTCCTCAGGCATCAGTTTGAATACACAATTCCAAAACCTCCAGTGACTCTCCACTGCTTCTGGAATACATGCTAACTCTTTAACTGGCATTCAGGGATAATGTCCTCACCCGCCTTCCTGTTAACCTTCCTGCCAGGTAAGCACTGGCCACACCTACTGCTTTGCCGTGATCTTGACTGCGTCTCACTGGAAAGCCAGTTGTAACATCTTGGCTTTACGTCTGGCTTTCTCCTGAAGTCCACATAGAACCATTCTTTCCCAATTCTCAAGCTAAACATGTTACTTTTCTCATCTGAACTCCCAAATCACATTCTTACGCTATTATAGTACCTATATGTAATTCACTTATGCACGGATATTAATTCCACTAACAAGTAAGCACTATGTATAATGTACCTCTTCTTTGAATTTGTGTAATAACCCCAGGTCCTGTGGGGTCCTGCTCCATGCTTTGCACATTGTGTAGCTATATCAATGGATTTAAAAATTTCTAAAGCATCTAAATAGCATGATAACTCATTAAATTCATACCAAAAAGGGAACATAACTCTGCATAACTTGGGACAATAACATTGCTGGTAGAGATTAAGACATAGACTGTATGACATGGGACAATGTCATTTCTGGTTGAGCATATAAAAAATAGGGAAGTTAACCTAAGAATATACTCAAAGTAATTTAGAGGTTTAAAATAGTGCCTCCACTATTTTTTCTTTCCTTGACATATTTTTTCACTGGAACATGGCATTTTCTTATAAATATCCGGTATATAGCACATAAATGTCTATCTTTCCCTTAACGTAGGGATTAGACAGAAGTGGAATATTAGTGTTTGAGGGTAGATAGTGAATACAAGTGGGGTTGAGGAAACCATTATGTTTGAAGGATTGCTGAGATAAATTTATGAGTCTATAGGAGGGTGTATTAAAAAAATACTTTATAATGACCATAAGAACAAAAACATTTGGGACCAGCAATTGGCATAATGGCTATGCTGCTGGACTCCCATTTATTCGACTGCGGTTTAAGTCCCGGACCTGGTGGCTTAAACTCACGCCGGGCACATGTGCATGCATGCCCAAGATACTGAGAGGAGAATGTAGGAGAAGGGACTGCGGCGTGGCCATCCCCCCTGGGGGTGATTTCTCACTTTCTGTCTCTCTATCTTTCTGGCGAGCGCACGTACCCTATGGCAAAAACTTCTCCAAAAAAAAAAAAAAAGAAAAAAAGAACAATAACATTTTAAATACATTTTAATGATCATGAAAACAAAAACACTTTAAACACATGTATTTTAATGTGTAGAGTTTCTATTTTGTTGACATTTGGTTAAAAAAAACCTTTCGCATGAAGACTTTTTATAGTATGTGTGTGGTTATATGAGGGGACTTCAAAAAGTGAGTGGAAAGGTGCAATAGAAGTACAAGTTTATTTTGGTTAAAAATCTTGAAAATCATGGTTAGTTTTCTCATAGTATGCATTGTCTATGAGTTTTCTGAAGACATCTTGTACGAAAGTAAAAATCAGATGAACACTGGGACCAGCAGTTAGCATAATGGCTATATCGCTGAACTTCCATGTAGCTGACCGCAGTCTGAGTCCTGGACCTGGTGGCTTAAACTCATGCCGGGCGCGTGTGTGTGTGTGTGCCCAAGATCCCGAGAGGAGAATGGAGAAGGGATTGAGGCTTGGCCATCCTGCCGGAGGGTGATTTCTCACTTTCTGTCTCTCTGTCTCTGTCTTTCTAGTGAGCACACATAGCATAAACCTCTCCAAAACAAAAACAAAAACAAAACATCTAAAATAAATTTCAATATGATAAAGATGTCAATGAAGGAACTGACTTCTAAAAACCAAGTCATTATTTGCAATACAGTTTTACCCATGGAAAAATATAGCAATATTTGCTTTTAAAGGCACATTTGATTTTATGGAATTAACATGGAAGGGGCAAAACAGAACTTATTGTTGGAGTATAATTTAAACATTTTCAAGCAATCGCTTAAATTTTAAAATAGCTCACAATTTACTGCCCCCAGTGAGCAGACAGAAAATGTGTTCTATTCTGCTGAGTATATGCCAACATGCCCATTACCTACACTCTTCCCAAGAGATAAAGGAATCTGGTGTGTTCTCAAGATTATACTTAATGTATAAGAGGATCAAGACTCCTCCCCAACGTATATCACTGTTCTTAATCTTTGAAAAACACTGACCATCTATTTTATGAAGATATTACCCATAATGATCTTTAATGGCTGTATGCTTTGGCACAAGTCTTATTTTCTACTGATAATACCAGCAATATAATTTATTCTACTATTTTCCAGGGCCAGACCTTGGGAAGATAAGGCACAAAAAATCTACTATAAAAACATAGTTGGAAATTTCTAGGAATCCAACTAGGAGAGGTTAAAAAAAAGAATAGGAAAATAACAGAATCTGATTTTTCTAGGGGAAAAACAACAGACTAAGAAAAGAGTTTCAAAGACTGATAAAGAAAAGCTGTGTTAGAGCTCAGCCAGGTGGGCATGGTAATTGAGGTAGCTGGATTCCACATGACCCACTGGGTGGTTCGAGTACTGGGCAAGCTCTGCATCCAAAGGCTGCTACTCTTCAAGAGAACTTTGGTCAGACCAGTCTCCTATGCCCAGACCAAACCTTTCTGGGGCCCACCTAACACTGCATTACCTGCCTGAAGCATGCTGCTCTCCACCCTCCTAACCAACTCTTCCTTACTTACTGCTGCTATTCTATCTCCACATCAGCTTCTCTTAGGATTCTGGTCCACGACAATCCCAATCATCTCTGAATCACTCTGTGTACCTCATTGGATTCTTCACACATACTTACCTCTATTATTGTTTAATGTTCTACATGACAATGGCCATTGCCTCACTAATTTTCTAAACATCTTGAGGATCAAGGAAGAGAATATTCAGTGATATCATATGTGCCTCTGTACCCCTTTCTTCTCTGTCAAATTCTATGTACTACACTGTGTACAGGTTCATAGTCAATGAATATTCAGTGAGTTGGATTCTAAGTAAGCATTCATCCACAATTGAATTTTTAAGGCAAGAGTAGAAGTAATAATTATCTCTGGAGCTGGTCTCCTTCTAATGTTTGGCACCAAATAAATAATAGTCCTATAACTTCAATTCTGATACATGGGCTATCTCTAGGACAAGAAGACCATGATATTTAAAAAACATTACTCGAACACCCTCTCTTCCATTTCCCCTATGCAGCTTGTATATTTAAAAGAAAACTTACCCTAAATTTCTGTGACTTAGCATAGTGTAAAACATCCTGGTAGTGCTGAGCATAGTCTGGGTCCACATCTCTAATCTTAGCTGTAGGTAACAGCAAAGCATCCAAAGTCTTCAAAGGATTCCCTTCATCAATAGCTTCATTGATGTATCCTATTGCTACAATTCCTAAAAAATGAAGAAAACATTCTTCTTTTAAGTCTTAGTACATTATAAGTTATTTGTAAAGAGCTAATAAGTGAGTATAGCAAAGTTGCAGCATGTATTATTAAAGTATAAAAATTGATTACATTCTAGATGTTCATAATGTGCAATCTGAAAATGAAAGTAAGATAAAAAATCACTTCATATTAGATGCCAATTAGAAATAGATTCCAATTAGAAAAAAGGACTAAATATTTAGAAATAATTTAACAAAAGATGCATAGACATGTATAATGTAAACTATGAAGTACTTTTGAAAAAAATTAAAGACAACCTAGATAAATGAAAAGGTATCTCATATTCATAGATTATAAGATTTGATGTTATAAGATGAAAATAGTTCTCAAATTTATCTATAAAGTCAATGCTACATTTATCAAAAATCCCAGTTTTTTTTTGGAGAGGTTTTCGCTATAGGGCGCGTGCGCTCGCCAGACAGACAGAGAGAGACAGAGAGACAGAAAGTGAGAAATCACCCCCCCCCCCTGAGGGGAAAAGGCCATGCCGCAATCCCTTCTCCCCCATTCTCCTCTCAGGATCTTGGGCACACACGCACATGCGCCCGGCGTGAGTTTTAAGCCACCGGGTCCAGCATGCGAACTGTGATCGACTACGTGGGAGTCCAACGACATAGCCATTACACTAATTGCTGGTCTCCAAAACCCCAGTTTTTTTAAAAATGGAAATTGATAAGCTGATTCTAAAGTTCATATGGGAATACAAGGAACCAAGAATAATGAACAAATCTTTTAAAAAGAAAAAGTTGGAGGGTTTTACCCAATTTCAAAGCTTACTATAAAACTACATGATTAAACTGCATGGTGTAAGGATAAACATATAAATAAGTGGAACAGAACTGAGAGTTTAGAAATAAACCCTTAAGATTTATGGTCAGTCTGCTTTTGAAAAGGTGCCAAGACAATTCAATGAAACAAAATAATCTTTACAACAAGTGGTACTGAGACAACTGGATATCCACATTCATTAAGAATGGATTTAGGTCTCGAAATAACACCATGCACAAAAAGTAACTCAAAGTGGATCAAAGAATTCAATGTAAACTATAAACTTTCAGGAGAAAATATAAGTGTTATTTTTTGTAACTTTGGATTAGGCAGTTACTTTTTAACTAAAATACCAAAAGCACAAATAACAAAAGAAAAAAATAGATAAATGAGACAGAAAGCAAAAAAGACAACCTACAGAATGGGAAAAAGTATTTGTAAGTTCCATTTCTGATAAAAAGGACTTACATACCAAATACAAAAAGCTCTTATAGTCCAACAATACAAAAAGGACAAATTTAAAATGGGCATAATGGGAGCTAGCCCTGTAGCCTACTGGTTAAGGGCGTCAGATCCCACATGGCTGAAGTGATGTGAATCTCAATCCCAGTGGCTTGAAAAACTCACTGGGCACATGTAGAGGCATGTCCAATACCCTGAGAGGATGGAGAGATTGCACCACGACCACATAAATTTGGGGATGCTTGATCTCTCTCTCTAGCTCTCTCTCGTCTTTCCCTGGTAGGAATACATGCCCTCTGGCAATTAAAAAAAAAAAAAGAAAAAAAGTCCTGGGGCAAGCAGATGGCATAGCAGTTACTGCTGACCATGGTTCGAATCCTGGACCTGGTGGGTTGAAACGCACGCTGGATGGCTGGCTGGGTGCGTGTGCGCATGGGTGTGTTTGCCTAAATCCCAGGAGGAGAATGAAGGAGAAGGAATTGTGATGTGCCCCCACCCCAGGGGGTGATTTCTCACTTTCCCTCTCACTATCTCTGTCTCTCTCTGTGACAGCACATGATCTAAGGCAAAAACCTCTAAAAAAAAAAAGGCAATAGATTTAAACAGACATATCTTTAAAGAAGATATACATAAAAATGGCTAATAAGGACAGCTCTTTTGCAGCAGTTAAGTGCTATGCAGAGATAGACAGATCCCATATGGCCAGCCAGGGTTCAAGTCTCAGTCCCAACAGCATGAAAAACATGCCCAGGATCCTGATGGTATAGAGAATTAGAAGAAAAAAGGTTGCAGCATGACCAGATCCAGCGTGTGTCTGTGTGTGTGTGTGTGTGTGTGTGGGGGGGTAATTTCTTTCTCTCTGTTTCTCTTTCTTGTGCATCTCTTTCTCTCTGTGTACGCACAAACACTCTCCGGTATTAAAAACAAAATTGTTTTTAAATGGTTAATAAGCACAATGACAAGGTGTCCAACATCATTAGTCATTAGGATCATTCAAATGTAAATCACAATGAGATACCTCTTGGCACCCAATAGAATGGTTATAATAAAAAAGACAATGACAATGTAGAGAAATTAGAACTTTCAAAAATTGATGTAGAAAGGAAAGTAGTGTGGTCATCTAAGAAAACAGTTGGTAATTTCTTCCTTTTTTTTTTTTCCAAAGAATTATTTACTATTAGTTTTTACATTTCCTATTTGGCACATGTGCTCACAAGAGAGAGACAGAAAGAGAGGGAGGAAAAGTGAGAAAGAAAGCCATCAGGTCTGGAACCATAGTCAGCCATGTGGGAGTCCAGCACTCCAACCACCATGCCATCTGCTGGCCCTCAGCTTGGCAATTTCTTAAAATATTAAACATAGAATTGGTCCAGGAATTCTGTGTGATGCAGGAATATGATATAAGAACTCTGCTCCTAATCAGATATTCAACTGAAAATAATTATCCACACAAATATGTTTACAGCAGCATTATTTGTGGCAGCTAAGATGTAGAGAAAAAAAATCTAAATTTTTCTCAACCAACAAAATGCATTTCCATAGAACAGAATATTCTTTGACCTAGAATGAAATATAAAATGCAGTGACACATGATACAGTATGAATGAATCTTGAAAACACATTACAGTGAGTTTAAAAAGTCAAATATAAAAGGCCACATTTCATAGAATTCCATTTATATGAAGTATTTAGAAATAGCAAAGCAATAGAAACAAAGTAGATTAGTGGTTGCCAGGAAACGGGAGGGGATGGAAAGGGAGTATCTGCACATATGTACACACATAAACACATGCTGCTGAGAGCTTCTGACTCCTGGGTAAGTGCTGACCAACTAGAACTGGTAAAGAAGCCTCAACAACCAACAAACTTAGAGTATAAGTGTTATTAAAGCCAAAATATTATTTTTCATTTCTTCAGTCATTATTTTTTTTTAATCAAAAAGGATCACAAGTGCCCTTACAAATGCTGTGAAATAGAGTAAGTACTTCTAACTTTTAGAAGTATCTTCATCTTGACATTCAAATTCAGGTTAAAAAAAAAAAAGGTAACTACTTCCTGAAAAGATGACTCCATACTTCCACATTGTTGAGAGCAAAAGTTTCATTCTTGAGAGGATAGTGATAATCTACAACTCCTAGAAATTAGTCCATGGTATAATATTTAAATATGTTTGAGGAAAAAGCAAAAATATTTCCCTAACATACAAGATATGTTATCTGAAGACATTAGGAGAGCTCTGTAAAGTCTGCCTACTATCTACAGACAAGGTACTGTCATTTCTCCCTGTAGTATTTATAAACCGGAGAGCCTGGGATACTTCATGCCATTCTCTGGACATGCCCTTAGGTAGGCTGTTCTAAATACCTTTAAACACCCCATCCAAAAATGGTGTTAACAGAAGAACCAAGTCTGAAAAAGAGAACGGGTGTTCTTAATGGCCGATCACCTGGCAATGCGTGCATTCCAGCTGACTTGATTGAAATCACCTGCTTAAATTTTTGTTTGATGTGTTTCTAAGAATAAAACCTGCTGAGGTCATAGTACATGACCTCATAGGAGCTGAAAGACCTTCCCAGAAGCCCACTGGGCATCTGCATCACTTCCTCTGTTTACAAGTAAAGGGGAAATCCCATGTGAACAAAGATGGCTGAACCTCAGCTCATGGTCCACTTTGTTAACATTAACTATAACATTTCACTGTGAGAATTCCCAAAGAGTTCCTGTGTTTCAGAGGGAAGATGAGGTAACCTATACAAAGAAAGGTCAAATGTAAAAAGCAGAAATTCAAGTGAAGAAAGCTTCCTTGCTCAGGCTACATGGTTAAAATAATGCTCCTCCACAGCTCTGTTAAAAAAATCAAACTTTTCAGTAAGAAGTTAACAGTATTCATGTCTGAGGAAATGCACTTAGTAGCTTCTCCATTAAATGCACCTCCCACTTTTAACATCTTCCATTAGCTGCAGTTAAAAAACTCAAACTTTTCAGTAAGAAGTTAACAGAGTATTCATGCCTGAGGAAATGCACTTAGTAGCTTCTCCATTAAATGCACCTCCCACTTTTAACATCTTCCATTAGCTGCATACCTTACCCACAGCACAACTCAGACATAGGATTAGATGCGGGAGCAGGAGTCAGGTGGGGAGGCAAGAGTAATACACTTTCAAAATGTCATGAAAAATTCTCAGCTCTTTCAGTGGATTTAATTATTAATATTGTGCAATTCTTGCCTGTTCACAATGTGTTTTTTTTTAATTTAATTTCTAAAGTAATAATCTGAACTATGTATCAAACTTAATACTTAAGGAGCTTCAACAAAAATACGTCATTTTGACAAAAATCACAAGCCAAAATACAGATAAATACTGCACTAAATTTCCCAAATTCTAGGAAGAGAATGTCAATCTCTGAAATAACTTCTCAGGTTATGGGATATATACCCTTCATGACAACAAATGAGATGATGGCCATCTGAAATGTCCCGTGAATAACTTAGCAGTGCCATTACCTTGATGGGTAAAAGCCACAGCAGTTAAGCACTTTCTGCTTAAAAATACTATCTACCTACAAAGGACTATTCTCTTTTCAAGTTACACAAACATTACTTGTTTCTCTTTTTCAGGCTAAGCAAAGGCTCTCTGTGATAGTCTGGGACAAAAATGGCACTTTCGCCTTCCAATCAGTGTTAAGGCTGCAAACGTTCAGCCTTGAGAACTAATATACTTTCACTTGTTTAAACAACCCATGCAGAAATCGGCCAGGCAGGCAGACCTGGACTGTGGGTGCCGCCATAAAGAATTTTGGGAAAAGTCAGAAAACCAAGATGAAACTGAACTATTTGTTTTACCTCCCAAAATAAGAGTCTTACTGCTTGGGTGGCATTAGCCATAGAGCTTAAGCCACTGCTGTGGAGACTCAGTGTGCGGAGGTGGAGTCAAGGAGGAAGGTGGGAGGAGGGCTGAGGGCTGGGGACAAGCTCTTAAGCAGGAAACACACAGTGTGTTCCCCAGCCCCCACCGGGGAACTGGTGATGTTGAACATCTGGACAAATTCGTGCTTCCCTCTTGACTAACATCTGGCAAGAACTACAAGCTCCCAAGCTAACATATCAGAAAAGAGCTAAGTGGGCTGTAAACAAGCCCATCCAACCACAGAGATTTCAAATGTCTCACTGGACAAAAACGCAGAGAGGCAACAGGAAGCAGTGTGGTCCCCAAAGAGGAAATCCAGCTTTGCACACAACTTGAAAAGGACGCAAATAAGAAAATGTCCAGGAATCAGTGTAATGTGGGACAGCCCTAGGGCATTATGCCAGGGCAGCACATCTGGATCCTGTTTTATAGCAGAGGCTTAAAGTAAGAAACTGTTCAAGAAACAGAGAACAAGCCGGGCCTTGATTTTTGCCATAGGACTCTGGGAAATAGCAAAGAAAAGGAAATTATGAAAATGTAATTAGCTGGGACCAGTAGTTAGCATAATGGCTATGTCGTTGGACTCCCACGTAGTGGACCGCGGTTCAAGTCTCGGACCCGGCGGCTTAAACTCACGCCGGGTGCGAGTGCGTGCGTGCCCAAGATCCCAGGAGGAGAATGGAGGAGAAGGGATTGCAGTGTGGCCATCCCCCCTGGGGGGTGATTTCTCGCTTTCTATCTCTCTGTCTCTCTGTCTTTCTGGCAAGCGCACACATCCTATAGTGAAAAACCTCTCCAAAGGCAAAAAAAAAAAAAAAGAAAAAAAAGAAAATGCAATTAGCAAAGTAATATGTATTTTCTCAATAGTTATTTTAATATTACAGAGTTAGATATAGCATTAGAAAACCAGACCTAAGGCCTTACCAAAATACATTAGAAACATAATCAGAAACTTGTGAGAGAAGTATTGGCCTCCTCTCTTAATGGGGATAGAGTGAGTGAGTATGAAAAGTCAAAGTTGAAGGATAGAAAGGAAGCAATCATTTTAGCCATCCTAACCCACTCTCCGTTAACAAGATCAGAAGTCAAAGTACATGGTATTGGTCTGTTGCATGATGGAGAAGACAAATGGAAGCTTGGATTTGGTAACTCATGTTACAGAAAAGCAGGGAATGAATATGCTGACCACTGAAGTTACACAGTTCCTCATTCTTCTCTTATTTTCTGGAAACACAGCAAATTACCATGAGTTTATAATCATGAAGCGACAGACTGTGTTCCAGTTTCTTCATTCCCAGAGCAGGAAAGAGTATCATGTTTCAGAAAAAAATGTCCAAATGAAAGGTCAAAATAGAATTGGTATCTCTGAAGTACAGTAGATGACAAGAAAATATTAAAACTTCTATTTATGTATTTTTATTCTATCCTTTTATGTTTTTTGTAGATGCTTTATGTTCATAACATGTAAGGATAATAGTATAGGCATACAACTTATATACAAATTAATGCATACATATTAGAAAAGTATGCTCTCATAGGATTCCACGAGCAAAAACCTGCAGCCCTGAGCTAGAAAATTAAGTTGTCCAGACCCCTTCTTTTCCTGCCATGCTAGAGAAGGAGAGTGCTGCATACTTACTATCATTTTCCTCTTGAATTTGAACATTAACCATATCAATACAATTCTGAATTTCATTCCAGCTTAAGTTATCTTGCCCTTGAGATAATGCTTCAAGTTTCACAGAAAGTAGTGTATTTGCATAACTGTGGGAGAGAAAACAATTATGATGCCAATCAGACATTCATTCTTTTTTTTTATGTAATATATCTTAAATTTGACACCTGGCTACAGGTAGATGGTACAAGATTAGACAAAGATCCCAAAGGCAAATAAAACTGCAGCTTTGTCAACATGTATCTAACTCACCTGTGCTAATGGATTTTTTAAAAGTATTTTTATGTACAAATTCTGTTTTATAAAAGTTACTCAAAGTTCAATCCTGTACTTAATTCAAAACGAACTAGAAGTTCTGAACTCTGTGAAATAACTTTCTTGCCAGTTGCTCACTAATTTTCATCCCCTTTGCATGTCTCATTCTGCTCAGTCTCCAGATGATTGTTACATGACACAATTCAGGTTACCATGGTTCTCGATCTTCTCACCATCAAGGTTCCTTTTAATTATTTTTTGTTCCTTCCAAGATTTAAGCTGTGAAAGACCTTTCCTACTGTAACCCTAATATAGATGGGCCGCCTCGAGGCCAACTGTGACCGCTGAGGAATCAATAAAATGCAAGTACAGGTGGTCTGGACACTCTACTTAATAATACAGATCTTCACTATATGTTGAGTTGAAGAGATGGGTACAGGAGTTGAATTTGAATATTCTAAAATTCCTTGTCATCTGTTCATTTCTCCAAAGGTCCCATAACAGCTGGTCAAAAATCTCTTTTGGATCTCCTTACTGCTAGACTCTCTAACACCTCATTTATGACAGCTGTCCTTGTTCACAACCCTCTGGGATATATAAGGACATGTCAACAAGTTCACAGAAAATGGAATACAGTATGAGTTTATTTTGATGCAAAAATTTCTGAAATCCATGCAAGTTTTTTTTTTAATCATACGCATTTTCCATGAACTTTTTGAAGACCTCATAGAGTATGGTCAGTCACTCCAATTATTTTTTCTTTTATGGAGAAGTTTCAGGGGAAACCATATACATCTTAATACTCTATTAAGACACTTTCATTGCTCGATAAACGATTTTCCCATGTAAAATCATGGAACCAGGCCTATCCATGGTGGTGCAGGTGGTACGGCACTAGTAGGCAAGAGTGGAGCCATGAGGAAGGAATGGGTTTGAGTCTTGGGTTGATCTAGGGCATGCTAGATGTGTGTGCCTATGATCCTGGCTAGCTGGGAGGCTGGGGGAGGATCACGGAGTGGTGAGACCTTACTAAGGGTATCCTTCTGTCTGCCTGCTTCTCTTTCTCTCTTATGAAAGAAATTAAAATAAACTCTAAAAAAAAAAAAATCACAGAACCAATGTTACAATCATAGGCTAACTTGAACTAGTCCAGCCAAAAGCAAAGACACTTGATGGTTCAGTTTCTCGTATCTTTGTACCTGGGAAGGTAAAAATAATCCTCTATGTATATATTGATTCACTATGCAGTTTGACTTCTGAATGGCTTCTAGGGATTTGCTGACAGGAGAGGTTAAAAGATGCAACATCACATTGAATCTAGAACAGGAAGTGGTCATGCTAATTCACCCTTTGTAGTTGAATGAGACCTCGCCAAATGCAGACCTGAAAGTGGATGTTACTTGTGAGATTTTTACCTTTACAACAGTTATAAACCTAAGAAAATATTCTGCTATACTAGTAATATATAATACACAATATTGACCATAGGGTAAATGGCAACTGTTCTGCTTAGCATGTCTTAGGGATGGGGACCGCTCTAAAAATGCAAAGTCCTTATGGGCATTTCGTCCACTTAATGACTAAATGATGTTCCAGCAAGAATAAAAATAAGAAAGTGTAATGATGAATACAGAAAAAACATAAACCCTACCATTTCTTTAAAAATGAACAAAACTGGGGCTAGCAGGTGGCATGGTAGGTAAGGCGCTGGACTCCTAAATGGGCGACTGAGGTTTGAGTCCTGGACCTGGCAGCTTGCTTTCTCATTCTCTCTCTTGGGTGAGCGCAAGTGCCCTAGAGCAAATTTTAAAATAATGATAATAATAGTAATTACTAAATAATTCTTTTTAAAAAATTAAAAAGAGGGACCAGCAGTTGGTGTAATGGAAATGTCAGTGGACTCCCATGAAGTCGACCGTGGTTTGAGTCCCGGACCCAGTGTCTTAAACTCACACCGGGCGCATGTGCGTGCATGCCCAAGATCCTGAGGGGAGAATGGAGAAGGGATTTCGGCATGGCCATCTCCCCTGGGGGGTGATTTCTCACTTTCTGTCTCTTTGTCGCTTTCTGCCTTTCTGGCGAATGCATGTGGCCTATAGCAAAAACCTCACACACACACACACACACACACACACACACACACGCACATTTAAAAGAAAAAAATTAAAAAGAAATGAACAAAACTAGCCAAAGGAAAAGATTTAGAGTGCCACAGGCTTTTCCAAATATGTATTAGTCCCCACAATCAACCAAATAGATTTTTCCTTTCTTCTCTCAGAGCTCTCTTTGCCTATTTTATGAAAGACTACTAGTCTATGGGAACCAGCAGTTAGCGTAATGGCTATGTCGCTGGACTCCCACGTAGTCGACCACGGTTCGTGTCCCGGACCCGGTGGCTTAAAAAAACTCACGCCGGGCGCGTGTGCGTGCATGACCAAGATCCCGAGAGGAGAATGGAGGAGAAGGGATTGCCGCGTGACCATCCCCCCTGGGGGGTGATTTCTCACTTTCTGTCTCTATGTCTCTGTCTGTCTGGCGAGCGCACGCGCCCTACAGTGAAAATCTCTCCAAAAAAAAAAAAAAAAAAAAGACTACTAGTCTAATAGGCCTGGGAAGCTTTGTGAAGATAATCCAACCTAGTTCAGCAAGTATTTGTCAAGTACTTACTACATGCAAAACATATGGCAGGTCCTAGAGAAATATTAGGAGAAACAAGACATTAACTTCAAAGAGCTTTCAGATCTCAGGGTCAGATGATAAAAATTCAAAAAGGGTATAAAAGCAGAGGACAGGGAAGGCCATGAAACTAGAAACAGCCCTGCAGAGTGGATATAATGTGGTCAAAAGAAGAAGTGAAAAGAAATCCTTACTGATGGAAGCCCTTCCTTGGGACAGTGTGACAGGTGATGAACCAAACACTTAATACACAAAACAGTTCTGCAAATGCAGAGTAAGATTTTTATGCTTTACTCATGAATTTTAAAAGGGCTCAGCTAGGAACCAGAGGTAACATGGTGGTTAAGGCACTAGACTTTTACATGGACAACCTCGGTTCAGGTCCCAGACCTGGTGGCTTGAAAATCATGCTGGCCCCAGTTTTGTGGCCCTGTTCAGCACTCTGGTGCTATGAAGAGCCTGCACTCAGAAGGAGTGGCCTGGATAGAGCAGTATGTCTCAGACTGGATAATCTGCACACTTGGGTTTCTGAGAATCCTGGTTATGAAGTTGAAAATGAAAACGAAATGTTCAGGCTATGGAAGATCTCTTGGGCCCCAATTCAATAGTCAATACAAGAACCAAAGTGAGGGCCCTGAGAGCTCATGTCAATACAGGGTCATCAGGTGATCCAGAATGTGCTCACATCGAAATTTGAAGACCATCAAAACAAACACACACATTAAGAGTTTCTCACACGGAGCACTAGAACTCTGAGGCTGCATCTGAATAACCTGGCTAAAAATCACAGGAATAAATGTGGTTCTCCAAAGGAGGTAGATGACTTCCTTCAGAAGTATTTATAAATGGGGGAAGGGAAGGAGAGAAAGCATTTTTGAACATTAAAATGGGTGATTGGGGGACCAGCAGTTGGCATAAGGGCTATGTCACTGGACTCCCATGTAGTTGACTACAGTTCAAGTTCCAGACCCAGTGGCTTAAACTCACGCCAGGCATGTGCGCGCGCGCGCGTGTGTGTGTGTGTGTGTGCCTAAAATCCCAAGGGAAAAACAGAGAAGGGATTGTGGCATGGCCATCTCCCCCGGGGGAGGGGGCGGGGGAGGTGATTCCTCATTTTCTGTCTCTTTGTCTCTGTCTTTCTGGTGGTGAGTGCACACACTCTATAGCCAAAACCTCTCCAAAAAAAAAGGGTGATTGGGTGAATTAATGTGCATTGGGGGGGTACTTTCATTTAGTAGGCAATGGCCTAGGATGCTCAATATGTGGGACAGTCTTGACAGTTTTTGCACAAGATGCCACATTAGTGCCCACAAGCCTGTAAGCTTTGTAAGGGACTGACCAGCTCTGTGTTCTACTCTAGTACTGGGACAGTACATCAAAGCCTAGTTAGGTAAGAATAGTTAATGAATTAGGACAGAAAAGAGGCAGGATAACCAACTTAGAGGTTATTATAGAAGCCAAGGTGAGAAATCTAAATGAAGGTGGCTGAGGGGAAATGGAAACATTTTGCAGAGGTACAATGTGCACAGGTCACTTCTGACAGCCAGAGTACTGAGCAGGCCTCCCAATACAAGGGTGCCTAGTAGACCAAACTCAAGCTGAGCGTGAGCTCTCTAAGCTTGGAGGCAAGGGTAGTACCATTAACAGAAACAGTAGAAGTAGAAATTACCTTGGAAATAGACTCTGAGCAGTTATATGAACCAAATGGCTGGATTTAAGTAGAACAAGAACATTAATTTCTCCAAGAGGATTGCAATCAAGAAAGATTCACTATCTTTTCAGTACTTTTTGGCCATTTTTCTACATAGACATGTGGTCAAATACCATTTGTTTAAAACCTAAGATAGCTCTTTCATTTTCTTTCTTCTTCTTTTTTATTTTTTTTGTATATGATCCAAGAAAATCACCCAGTCTACCTATTAGATCAATTCCAGAATCAGTATCTGAAAAGAGCTTTTGTCAATCTCTGTGCAGACATCTCCCCCTGGTGGTCACGAGAATTGAGGACTCACTCATTTTAACTCTGGCATCTGTCTCACTGAATCTCTGACTTGGCCCCTTAGTCTTGTCCCTTAATTTTCCTTCTAGATTTACTGTAGAGTTTTGTTATGTGTTTATTTCATTTTTGTTTGCTAGAGGGCACATGTGTTCACTAGAGAGAGACACAGAGAGATAGAAAGTGGAAACCACCCCTATGAGAGGTGGTCATGCTGCAACCTCTTCTCCATTTCTCTTTTTAGGATTTTGGGCATGAACACACATGCGCCTGGTGTGTTTTTCAAAGTGGACTTGAACCATACAGTTAGCCATGTGGGATCCAGCTGCCTTAACCATCACACGATGGCTATAGAGTTTTATAACACCATCAATTATACTATCTAATAACATAATTCAGAAACCTAAAATAGAAGATACTATCAGTAAGTTGAGGCTGTTACCCACTACCATGGCCCACTGTGGTCCCAAGATTCCTTTGGGAATTCCTTATGTTACATATTAGGTGTAATTAAGCCAAAGATCAGGCAACATGTCACTAACTGAGAAGAGCTCATATTTATTATTTAAGATCTGGATTTGGCTAACTTAAAAAATATATCTCAGGGCTAGCCTGCTATATACACTGGGAGCCAAATCCCAACGGCCAACTTCAAGAGTGGGGTTTGGGGCCTAACTGCCCAGTTCTGTAACTCTAGATTCTGTTTTCTCTTCAAGGAAATCACAGAACTGCTCTGGATGATAATGAAAATTGCTTCCAACTCTTCTATATTCTGTTGTCTCCAGAAGAAGCCCAAGGGGACGTGTGTTTTCAACAGTTCCTTTATATTTAGCCTAACAAATAATCTTTGCCAATAACAAAGTCATTAAATGCCAAGAATGATCATTTTTAGATTCTTTTTATTCCCCCAAAAGAAATAATATCAGTAAGACAGTCCTGATTAGGATGACTCCTAAAATAGAGTAGACTAGCTTTCAAGACATGATGGCCCAGCTGCAATGGGGCAGGTGGTAGGGCAGTACTCTGCAATGCTGGAGCCACATGGAAGACCATGGTTCAGATCTCAGGTTGACTTGAAACATGCTGGGCCTGCACAATCCTGGTTGGCTGGAAGACTGTATGTTTATGAGGGGGATTACAAGTGCTGTCAAGGGTGTCTGTTTCTCTTTTTCTCAAATAATAAACAAACATAAAGAAAGAAAGAAACATGAGCATGGTATATGGATTTTTCCACTAAGGAACAATTTGTAAATCGTGAGGTCTGCCAACCACACATTTCTGCATTGAAAGAAGGTTTGGAAAATGTTTCTTACCGTTCTACATATGCCTCGTCCAGATTGTTTAAGCCTATTGAGGGGCTTCTGAGTTGATTCTGCACAGACACACGATCGTTGCTTTCCAAGGCCTGGTTTAGCAAAGCAACAGCAGACAACATCTCCACTGCAATCAAGAGCTCCTCGTGGGTCAGATAGTTCTGTTGGCAACATACAGCAACATAAGCTCCTCAATGTAAACATCTCTTTCTTTTTTTTTCTAATGGATAGAGGTTTAGAATGCATGTTTCAAAGAACAGTAAAAAGTCAAAGATTTTGACAGCCCAGAGGAAAGAGGGGGTCATTAGTTACCTGCTTTTCATCGACATTGAAGAACATGTAAATGCCTCCTGAGTTTCTCTTAGATGATCATTTTGGGAACTGGGTAATTACAACCACAAATAATTCCACAAATATGTGCAGCCTCAGAGCTGATCTCCATTTTGACTATACTGGTTGCTTAAAAGCTCAATCTATGTATTTGTATATCGTATATTAATTATATATTATATATGTTACATATTAGGTGTAATTAAGCCAAAGATCAGGCAACATGTCACTAACTGAGAAGAGCTCATATTTATTATTTAAGATCTGGATTTGGCTAACTTAAAAAATATATCTCAGGGCTAGCCTGCTATATACACTGGGAGCCAAATCCCAATGGCCAACTTCAATTTAAATCCTGACCCCAGTGGCTTTAAAAGCACACTGTACTGGGGTCAACCTAAGGTGTGGTAGTTACAGTGGCTGGATCTCACATGGCTGACGGTGCAGTTTGAGTACCAGACCCAGTGGCATGGAGATTATGCTAGGCATGTGTGTGTGCATGCCCAAATTCCTGAGAGGAGAATGGAAGAGAAGGGACTGTGGCATGGTCATCCATCCTGGGGGGTGATTTCTGACTTTCTCCTCCCACTCCCACCCACTTTCTCTATATGCACATGTGCCCTGTAGCAAAAATTAAAAAAAAAAAAAAGAAAGAAAAGAGAAAAACATGCTGGGCATATGTGCATATGTGTCTCAAATCCTGATAGGAAGGAGAAATGGATACAAAAGGACTGCGGCATGACCACGTCCCATTAAGGGGTGCTTTCTTCCTCTCCCTCCCTTTCTCTCTTTCTCTGGCAAATGCACATACTATCTGGCAATAAAATTATAAAAAAATACATCTTAGATTTCAGAATGCTTTTTTCAAAGTTTTCTTCCATTTAAACATTTTATACCATCTTGGCCCAACTTTAAAAGGAACTATGTTCTGAGAAATGCTTTGACAGGCATTTTCATTGTTGTGTGAACACCACAGGATGCATTTACACTACCCTAGATGTTCATATGTTCCTTAAGGGACCGCTTCTGTACATGCAGTCTGTCACCAACTGCAATGTCACTTGTGGTGCATGACTGTAAATATAACATAATGCTCACATTCAAGGTATTAGACAGTTTTCCGGATCTCTACAGAAATTTTGTAGCAAACTGATTTCAGAGTAACAAAGCACAATTTTCCTTCTAAAGCAACTGAGAAGAACAGGTTATCATAGGGAACATGTAAGTAAATTTTATTCGAATGTCTTAAATTAATTATAAATTTAACACACAAAGAGATATAAAATTACGAGTAAAGAGCAAAAAGGAGTCACTTCTGATTCATCTCTTTTCCTCTTCCAGTAAACGATCCCTGAAAGTAGAATATGGCAAAAGGACAAGGAAAACACCAGCAAGAAAAACTGGAGCTGGACAACCACAGGCTGACTGTGACCAGCTGGGGATGAATGGCTGAGTTGAGTGTAAGTAGCTCTGGGCTTCAAAATCAGAGAAGTAGGAGAAAATACTAATGAGAGACTCTCAGAGCAATTTAAGGAAAATGCCCTGTTTTTCTTTTACTACAAATACTGTATTTCTGTTTAGAAAACCTAATTAGGGGACTAGCAGGTGGTGTGGTGGTTAAGGTGCTGAACTCCCACATGGCTGAATAGGGTTCGAGTCTCACACCCGGTGGCTTGAGAATCACACCAGGTGCGTGTGTGTCTGAAATCCCAAGAGAAGAATGGAAGAGAAGGGACTGTGGCTTGGCTGTCCCCCTGTGGGATGATTTCTCACTTACTTAATTTACCTCCCTCCCTCCCTCCCTTCCCCCCTCTCTTTCTCTCTCTCTCTCTTGCCAGCGTACATGTCCTATGACAAAAACCTGAAGAAAAGAAAAGAAAAAAAAAACAAAAACCCTGATTTGTTTTCATGAGTAAGAATAGAAAACAAATCCTACCACCTGAATCCTTTAGAGTATATATAATTTTATTTATTTATTTATATTTATTTAAGGTTCATTTACAGATTTCTTTCATGAACAGTAAAGACAGAAAGAGAAGGAGCAACAGTTAGTGTAATGGCATATCGCTGGACTCCCATGTAGTCGACTGCGGTTCGAGTCCCAGACCCGGTGGCTTAAACTCACACTGGGCACATGTGCGTGTGTGTCCAAGATCCCGAGAGGAGAACGGAGGAGAAGGGATTGCAGTGTGGCCATCCCCCCTGAGGAGTGATTTCTTGCTTTCTGTCTCTCTATCTCTGTCTTTTGAAGAGTGGGAGAGTGCACGTGCCCTATAGCAAAAATCTCTCAAAAAAAAAAAGACAGAAAGAGAAAGATACAGACAGGCAGACAACACCTGTTAACAGGGTCTTTACACCTTGACCTGCTGCCAGCCTCAGCAGTCCTGGATCATGGGCACACAAATGTCTGGCATAATCAGAGAATTGAACTGGGAACCTTCCCATGTGGGCTGGCCTCCCTGAGTGTCACGTTTTACCTCTGTACCATCATCTAGCCCCTTTTACTTATTTAAAATTCATGTATAACATTTACAGAGGTTTTTTTTTATTTTAACTTTGACTTTATTTTCTTGTTACAAAAAACAAAGTAATGTTTTATATTTTAATTTCCTATTTCCCAGTTAACTAACAGGGACATTTTTTCTGATCATTATTCTTTACATGGTCATTTTTACTGGTTACATGGTATTTCTAGCCCTTGATAGTACCATAAATCAAGCAATCTGTTATTAGTTGAACATGTGCCTTGTTTTCTGTTTCTCAATTTATAAACAATGCTGTTGTTTGTAATAAAATATCACTGTGGCTAATGCTTTTTGATTCATATCCTTTAGGCTCATTTTCTAGAATATAATTGTCAGGATCAGAGGCCTCCAACACACATTCCTAATATCACCTTCCAGAAGGTTGTACAGTTTACAGTTCATGCTCCTGTTAGCTATTCACGAGATGTCTGCTGCCCTGTATTTAAACCTATGCTGGCTAAAAGCTTTCTAATCTCCACCAATCTTTTAAAAAATTATATTTTGTTTTAATTTACATTTATTTCTGATTAAAAAAAAGACATTTTTTTTTTAAAAAAACAAACTTTCTTTGTGTTTGTCATTTATATATGCTTTGTTTTGTGAATTGCCTGAATGTGTTCTTGCCCTCTCCTTTGGTAGATGAGTGATAGTTTTGATTTTTTTTGTTTTTTTCTTAAAGAAGTCAACTTCGTCCTATTGCAAAAATCTCTCTTGAAAAAAAAAAAACCTTTCTTTTTTCTCAAATTTATTTTATTCAGGACAGAAAGCATATGCATGAGAGAGAAAGAGACATACACCCTTGACAGAGTCTTGTCTCTCCGTGACCCTCTCTCCCTCGTGCTTCAGCTTGCCAGGATCTTGGGCATGTGTGTATGCATGTGATGTGTTTCCAAGTTGACCAGTGAATCCAAACCTGGGGGGGCCATGTGGCTTCCTGCACACAGTTCAGATCGCTACTGACTGTGCCACCAGGTTGATTTTTAATATCCAATGAGTATCATTCTATACGTTTTCCTAGTACTTTAAAAGTTTTTAATTGCTTTTTAACATTTAACCTTTCATATTGGAAAATTATTCTGATATATGATATGTATAGTGAGTTACTGTTTTCTTAACAAGGGTTAAACACTTGTAAAGATTTCATTTATTGGACAATGAATTTTTGCCTTTTTGAAATACTCGGACTCTCACATGTTAAATTCCTGGCTCTCCTTCCAGTACTTCTCATTCTGCTCTATGGTTTAACTTGCAGGAGTGATAGTAAACATGCTCATAATTACTATAACCTCGGCAGGTGCCATGGTCCCGTGGTAATGCACTGCTCAGGAGAAGCTGGATCCCATATGATAACTGTGGTTCAAATCTCAGGCCTGGTCAGCCTGAAATATGTGGGGCATATGTGCTAGAGCCCAAAATCTGGAAGTCTGGAGAAAGGGAATCTTGGGAAGATTGGACCCTGTGAAGGATGCTCTCCTCTCCCTCTCTTACATGTGTGTTCACCCATGTTCTATAATGAATAAAAACTATATAGACACAACTACTGTAACTTTATATGAAAATGACTGTTTAATATTATATTACAGTGCACAGATTTACAAAAATTAAAGAAAATAAATACATTTACATTGTGACGTTCTCAGGTGCAGATTTCTAGAAATGCATATCCATACTTTTTCAAAATAATTTTGTGATATGGGTGTAAGTTCGTTGGAGAAAGAGACACAAAGAGAGCGTGAATGACCGTGTACCCCTGTGGGGATGGCCGTGCGGTAATCCCTTCTCTGTTTCTCCTCTCAGGATTTTGGACATACACCCACATGTGTTTGGTGTGTTTTCAATCTGCTGAGTCCAGGACTCAAACTACACAATAGGCTATGTGAGATCCAGAAGCCTTACCCATCACATCGCTGGGTAGCCCAAGGACTGCATATTCACAAGTTATTTTTCTCTATCAAAACAATTATATAGTAAAAAGAAAGTTTCGGTGCAGTCAAAATATTATCTACAGTTTTTCAAAAATCACACAGAGTATAGGAATAACCTGTTCTTATATGATTTGTGTGCTTGGCCTTGGTTTTGACATCTCCATAACTGGAGAGTCCTGACTTACCATGATGTTCTGCTTCTGGAGGTTGAAAAGCTCATTCTGGTACATTGGAGCAGCCCAGGGATACACAGCAGGGAGCTGTGCCTCTGGTTTCTTCAGTGCGAGCAGTGTAACCTCGGGGTCACCTTCCCGAATGACAGCATTGATGTGGTCCACCGCAGCCAGCCCTGGGGGAAGAAGGGTTCCTGTTCCATCAGAATGTCCACCTTTCCCACCACTGCCTAACCTGACCAGCCTTTCTCTCCAAGGATTTGAACCTAAACAGTCACTCTTCATGAACTCTGAAAAGCTGCAGGTTGAGGATGTGCAAAAGCCTTGGAAATGTTAGCTCAGTCATTCAACTCAGTCCAATCCTCAGCATTGACAGCTTAGTTCTGAGATCATATCTGCCCAGCATGACTTCCCTACAAAATCCTTCCTTTCAGGACTTCATGTTACTTCAGTCCTTGAGGCTTTCATATCTTGTGAATCTTCAGCTACTAAAGCTAGGCTATATAGTTCCAGCAGGTTTGTTCTCTAAGGCTTCATGTGGGTTAGTACTGCCTCCCTAAGGAGATGCTGAGATACTTGAAAACCAGAAGCAACCTTGCCCATAAGCTCTGTGAGCTCTCTACCAGTTGTAATGTTCAGATTACAAACACCTTGATCAGGTGAACTGTACTGATCAAACTGAGGTACCTGAGATAGTAGTTCAGAGAGTTTTCAGAGCATAGAAACCGAATTGCTGACCAAAGGGGAGAATGAATGATGATGTCTGTCACTAGGCAAGAACAAACCAGACAGGGCCTGCAGGGTTTTACGCTATAAAGAAGACATCTGGGCAACAGAAATTACACACATTCATATACTTTCAGGGCTTTTCAAGAGTTTGTCTTTTCTGCCTAATACATGATCAGACTGCGACTAAGATTATTCTAACGCTTCTTGACAAGATGACAATTTATCTTTTCTAAATGCATTTACAAGGACCTTGCTTCAACCTTTCTACTAAGAGACATCATTCAATAGCAGGAAACTCTTACGACTAATGGGACCCCTCAGGTCATCCTGCTAAAACAACTCACACCGAAGCTAAAGGATCCTGAAAGCACAAGAACTCCTTTTTCATCCTTAGAATTCATGCGATTGATGAAAAAATTCCCTATGTTAAGTCATGGCTGCTTGTGCTGTTTGTTGTTCTGTTAAAGTTACCCGAGGCCTTTCGGTCAAATCTTGGGTATCAACCATCTTGGATTACCTTACACAGGGCTGCGCTTCACCTTTGAAAACTTTATTATATAGATTTGTACAACTGGATGCAGACGCTTACCAGAAAATCTCATCCTTAAAGGATTCTCTTACACTAAACTATTTCTTCCACAAAATAAGCTTAATACCTTGACACTTAGCATTTAACCAAATTTCTAGCCCTAATTTTAAAAGAACACATCACACCATGAAGGGAGTCCACCCAAAAGTTAAATCAGTGTAGCTCACACAAACCTGAAGTCTCTGACAGGAGATCCACTGACATTACCACCAAAGCTATCCCTTGCACTAAGGCTACTGTGAGGTAGACGCCTTCATTGTCACATCATAACCTATTGGGTAGGGGAAATGCTTGTCAAAGTCACTGCATTTGCATATTTTAAAGAGTACAACTGCCTTTCATGTCACTGACTAAAAGACTATTTTGGTGTCTAGTAGACTACAAATTTTTAGGTGGGAAAGAGAGAAAGAAAACAGAATAATCACGTTTTACAGATTAAAAGCCATCAAACACCTTCATCAGTACCAGCTGGTTATGCCATTAGTACAAATCTTCCAACGCTTTGTTACTTAAAAAATGGAAAATAAAAAGTGCAGCCAACTTGGCATTAAAGATATGGTTAGGAAATTTTGGCACTGAGTAAAGTATTAAAACATTTATATAAGGCATTTCATTTAACATGAAAAAGAAAACTGTTTGAGTGGTTATTAATATTTCAAAAAATAAAGAATGATAGGAGGCTATGAAACCATTTCCTCCCTAAGTTTATGGACCTCAGATGTGTCACTGGTAATATTAATTTCTTCCTGTAATTCATTTCTGTCAAGCATAAAAAAAATGCCCAACTTTCAAATATGGCAGAAAGAGAAATTTAAAGCTGTACTTCATGTATCATTAACACTATGTTCAAGACTTAATAGGAATAAAATAAAAAGAAATTACACCCCAAAATGTTAAGGTGTTGCTTTGGGGGGGGGAACGGTCACCCAAGAGCTCTCAGCAGTGTTGTGCATGAGGTAAATTCTCAAAAACACGCAGGGCCAACAGATGGCATAGTGGTTACGTTACTAGACTCCCACATGGCCGACTGTGGTTCAGTCCTGGACCTGGTGGCTTGGCTTGAAAATTGGATGTATGTGCATGTGTACCCAAGATCCCAGGAGGAGAATGGAGAAGGGGTTGTGGCATGGCCATCCCCTCTGGAGGCTGATTTCTCACTTTCCTTCTCACTGTCTCTGTCTCTGTCTGTCTGTCTGTCTCTTCGGTGAGCTCACGCACCCTAAGGCAAAAACCTCTTAAAAAAAATTCTCAAACACACTCAGTGGTTGACTCCTAGACTTTTATATCAACCTGCTCTGGGCTTCTTTGATTACTGTCTGAACCCTGTAGGCTATATCTCTTCAGCAACACAGGAGCACACCTCTGAGAAACACCTATTGGTGTATATTTCTTTGAAGGTATTAAGAACAATAGAAAACGTCCAAAACTTGATCAGTTCCATGGCCTAGTGGTTAAGGCAACTGGACTCCTACACGGCCAACTGTGGTTTGAGTCCCAAACCTGGTAGCTTGAAAATTACACTGGGCGCATGTGTGTGCATGCCCCAAATCCCAGGAGAATGAAGGAGAAGTGATTGCAGCATGGCCATCATTCCTGCGGGCTTACTTCTCACTTTCTCTCTCATTGTCTCTGGCACAGTCTCTCTCCAGTGAGCACACGCACCCTATGGCAAAAACATTACACACATGCACACACACACACACACACAAACTTTAATATATATACATATATACACACATATATGTATGTATATGTGTGCATATATGCATGCATGCATGTGTGTGTGTGTGTATAAAATGCGTGAAAGACCATTTAGCCCCATTAATACAGCATGTGAACCCATGTGGGAATGTGGCCAACTGTGTGGTTCTAATACAAGTCCACAAGGCTTGAGAAACACACCGGGCATGTGTATATGTGTGCCCCAAATTCCAACAGGGAAGAAAAATGAAGGAGAAGAAACTGTGGCATGACCCTGCTCTACTGCAGGGGGTGGAGGACAGGTGATAATTTTTTCCTCTACCTCTCTGTCTGTTTCTCTTTCCATCAAATGCACATGCCCTCTGACAAATTAAAATAAAATAAAAAAATCAAAACTCATTTAGGAAGCTAAAAACAGAGGGTAAAGTTTAAGACTGTTGTAATTTGGGGCAAGCAGGTGGTATGGTGGCTGGGGTGCTGTCCTCCCACATGATTGACTGCAGTTTGAGTCCCAGGCCTGTTGGCTTGCTTTCTCTCATGTGTTCTCTCTCTCTCCCTCTCTCATTAAAAAATAATAACGATGATGATGATAAAATTAAATAAATCTTTTTAAGAATTCTATTGAGACTACTTTGATTAGAGGACACTTCAAGTTTAAATTTGGTAGAGGGTTCAAGCATGTGAATAGCAGGGCTAAATGTTCTTTTATATATTATATACGTATACACACACATATATGTACATACATCATGTATTATATATTATACACACGCATACCTATACATTTATGTATATTAAGGTTTTTGCCATAGGGTATGTGTGCTCACTGGAGAGAGTGAGAGGGAAAGTGAGAAATCAGCCCCCAGGGAGGATGGCCAGGCCACAATCTGTTCTCCTCCATTCTCCCAGGATTGGGGGCATGCACACATATGTGCCCAGTGTGATTTTCAGGCCACCAGGTTTGGTACTCAAACCACATAGGCCATGAGGGAGTCCAGCACTTTAACCACCATGTCAACTGCTGGCCCTTACATATAGGTGTTTTTAAATTAATATATGGGAAGTAAGTATCAAGCAGAATTCCTTATTGTCATCTCTTTTTGAAGAAATTTATGATCAAGTGTGTGCATTAGAGAGAATTTTCTTCAGGTCATGGTCATACCTGGAATCCCTTTCTTCTAGTTCTCCAGCCCACCAGATCCTAAGCATATGCTCACAGCATGTTATAGGCTGACTGGGCAGGGGACTCAAATCACAGTCAGCATGTGGCTTCCAGCTCCCCACTATGGCACACTACTGGCTGCACCACAGAGGATGGGCTCCTTGCTGCCTCTTTTGATACTCAAGTAAAAATAATTCTTACTAGAGGGTGGAAAAGATTAATAGAAAGGTTGATGTATCTAAATTTGCATATGCTTAGCTTAGTCGACCATGTTTTCCATTCTTTACAGTCACATTAATGAACTGTGCAACTCCATAGAAGGTCAAGGACACAGAACTCAACTTGCTGTCAGGTGATTTCATCTGATCTGTCAATAGTCTCATCCATTTGCAGTAAATCTATGCAAACTATAAGAAAACAATTCTTGCAAACTGCAGAATAATGACTGGGAAGTAATAAAAACCAGAAAAGTCAATAATATCTTTTGCAGTTCCAACAGAGCACCACAATCAGAAGTAAGAAACTACAATCTTTAAGTCATATCTTTCACTAAGTAACTTTTAATATTAGCCAAATCAGGGGAAGATTCAAAATATGAAATGCACAGTACCCATGATAAATCAGTACAATCAAACCAGCTTCAGGATACTCTGAGATACTCTGCACGGAGTGGGAGCAGGATGACCCAAAAAAGCTCAAAGGGAAACTGTAGGGCACTGAACCATAATTAAGAGCAACACTGATGTTTAGGACACTTTTTCTTTACATAAGGCAGTTTTACAAGTATACAACTTAAATAGTTTTGCTGGGATTCTGGCAAGGAATGTTCCTATATTATAGAAATATCCATTTCCTTCATAAACCTGTTACTTACTGTTGACTTTATCGATATTGCTTTGAATTTCTGCTTGTGTCAGCAGTTCTTCATATGCATCTCTTTCTTCTTCTGAAATACAGCTATTCTGCAAAACAAAGTCTTCACTGATTCCTGAGGTTAAATAAAATATCCCCAAAGCTTGAAACTCAAAAGCAAAAATGCAAACAGTGATAAGAACCATTCACCAATTTCATCTGAACTCGATACAAGCATTTGTGGCGTGCCTGCTCTGTGCAAGGCACTAGGGTAGATATGCATGGCATGGATTATGAAGAGGTGCAACTGACCCAGTGGCCCCTAAAAAAAGACTAATTTTCTAATGTGGAAAACATTAGGTTGGGCCCCTTGGTATTACCACTTCTTGTAGATTAAAAACAGCTGATAATAGGCAACTTCATTTGATTCAATTCAATAAAATCAAGACTATGAATAATGAATAAGCACAGTAAAGCAGAACAGATTCTATAGCAGAAGTATTATAAACATTGCCTTTTAAAGTTCACATTCAATTGAACAGAAACACTTTTCAAGAGATAACAACTCAATATAAACACCCCAAGAAAGGGTGTTTTGAAAAGTCAGGATGAAGGAATAGAATGTAGACAGCAGAACGTGGCCACACAGGAAGAAAGCTTGGCATTATGGGCTACAGCATGGAGTATGTGTCCAGGATTAGCCAAAGAGATGAGGAGGTCTTTGGGGTACAGTGGAGGTCTTTGAAGATCCCACTAAGAATCTGTCTTTAATTCTATCGTCAACAGAGAATGAAGGAAGGTTTCTGGTGGAGTGACATCAAATCCACAGTTAAAGATGACCTTTGTGGGGCTAGCAGGTGGCTTGGTGGTTAAGGTGCTGGACTCCCACATGGCTGACCACAGTTCAAGCCCTAGACCTAGAAGTTTTCTTTCTCACTTTTCCTTCTTTCTCTCTCTCCCCCTGATAAAATTTAAAATAATAATAATAAAATTAAATAAATTTAAAAAAAGATTAATTTTGCAGCCTCCACTTCTGAGAGGGGTTGGCCTGGAGAATGGCAGGAAGCAGGGAAACCAGGAAGAAGGTGCTACAAGATTCCTGCAACAAGGTCAGGAGGTTCAAGACAGAAGTGAGAGTGGTTAAAATAGAGCGGGCAACGGAATAAAACCTGGCCAGAAAAAGCAGCAGAATATAGGTATGGGTAGGGCACAGGGGATGTAAGAAGAGTTCTGAGACAACCTGCTAGCGCAGGGCAAACCAGGGAACTCAGCAAGGGGCACATACGTGCAGCGTGCAGGGTGGAGATAAGCCCTCTTCTGACGTGTGGGTATGAGGCTTGTGGGACACAGAGATAAAGCTGTCTGGGTGGACAGCAGAGAGGGATGTGGGAGGGGCTGACATAAAGATGGCAGCTGATTCCTTACATGAACTCACTGGAGGAAGAACAGAAAAGGGTGTTAGACCTTGCAGAACTCCCATGTTTAGAGGCAGGAGAAAGAACAGACATTCCACACATAGGAGAACCACAGCGAGGAAGATGCACATGAGCAGGAAAGACAGGATCTCCAGGCAAGTGGGGCAACCAGGCCTGATGCCCATGGGAGCCAAAAGTTTAGAAAAGGCCATAGAGAAAGTGGCTACTTTTAGTGATGGAGCTGAAACCAACATGGTAAACACTTGATTGATGAGAGAAAAGTTGGTGAGGGAGTAGGAGATCTCAGTGAAGACAAAGTGTTGAATAACTGACTTGACTGGAAGGTGGTTATGTATGGAGTTGGGAGCTGGAGAAGGCTGTCTTGTCAAGGAGGGATATGCTCGATTGTGAAGGGTTAAGTATTGGAAAATAGGAAGGCAGTAACATGCTCTCTAAACCTCACCAAATTGAAGTGCTAACTTCTACCAATAAACACCAATAGAAAGGTAACTTGGCTAATATAAAGTCTGCTGATGCTGCCCAGGAAGGCATGATCTTCAGTTGCTACTCCTAGACTTTCTTAGTAAGGAGTAAGTTTATGCCATGACCTCTCACCATTCCAACCTGTAACATTCACCACTGAAGGGTATCTAATCACCTTATATAGGGTCTGGTCTTTTACGTTTCATCCAAACCAACTGCCTGTGGCTACAGAGGTCACAGCCAGCTGATTTGACACAATCACTTTTAACATCAAGCCATTTTCATACTTGTAACTCATAACCACATTCGTTACTACATTTATTACTTGGAATCTTATGAAGTACCTTTAGTCTAGCATTTTCCTCTTTTTTCTTTTTGGCTTCCCAGAGTTCTTTCTGATACTCCTGTGCAAGACCGTCATCCACCAAAGTTAAAACTGCATTTGGGTTTCTGAGTGTTACAATGGTCTGCTCTGCTATTCCTTTTTCAATAGCTTCATTAATGGCTATAACTGCAGCATGTACTAAAAAGGAAAAGAGATTTTGATCAGCAAAAGACAGCCTCAACAGTTGCACTAACGCGGAATAAACTCAGGTGGTTCTACTTTCATCTTTGGCTTCTAACTATGCCAAAAAACAGGGATTTTGGATCTGTCTTGGGGTACCTGATGACTTCTCCACATGTCTGTCTTTGGTCCTGGTCTAAGTATCAGTTAAGTAATCTCTATTTAGTCAACTTGCACTCAACAGCTAAAATGAACTAAGCACTATGTCAGCCATGTGGGTTTGAAGGTAAGTCAGTCTTACTCTCTGGTCGACGGGACATGAATAATCTTAGCAAAATGCTGGTTCCAAGAGATACCTGCAAATTAGCTTACAACACTAGAGACTCTCAGCAATGTACTCTACTGTTAAAATCTAAAGACACAGAGAAACATTTTGGAGAATGAAGATATTTTTGGACTGCCTTGTTTACATTGTACAAGTGGAAATCTAGAGGCTAAAATGTGGTTATGTCCTGTCATTGTCAAATCAACCATATGAAACACAAATAATAAAATCTTTCAGGTTGTTTAAGGTATCTTCTAAATATTATATTTCGTATAATCAAAATTGACAAAGTCTGTCTCATGTCAACAGCAAATCTGGATTTTAGAGAGACTTACATGCAGCTTCATCCACAGACAGTTCATTGGCCAGAATACCACCTATTTTGCTAAAAGATGGCATCTGTATCCCATATTTCTCAAGTTCTTTCCTCATATTACTGATTTCCTCCTCTAAAAAAGAACAACAACAAAATCAAAGAAAGCCACAGACAGAGATGGAGGGAGAAATTAGAATATTCATATCAAAAACATCTTCATCTGGAAGGTAGGGTTGTTCCTAAACTTGAGCCCCAGGAAGAACCCAGCCCAAGTTTCTCAGTTCAAAACATGAGGGCAGGAACACTAGTCAAGTACAAACAAGACAGGTTCTTTCGCTTCTTGTCAGTACAGAGGAAGAAAAGTAATCAATGGTATGAAAATGAGAAAAAGAAAGTACTGACACCTTTTTTCAGTAATTAGGTCATGAAAAATGATAAAAAGTAGTACCTGTGAAGTCTACTTTGCCCAACAAATCTTGGATCTGGGGTGCTATTCCTAGTTTGAACAGATATAAACTGAAAGGAAAAACACAAAATTATCAGATGCTTTATCACCATAAATCTTAAAGTTATAAATTACATACATTTAACTGTTTCTTTTCCAGTTAAGAAGGACCTAAGAGATATCTTATCTTTTTGTTTTCAGATGAAGAAACTGAGGTAACACAATCCTTGATGGAGCCAGATCTAGAACTCCAGTCTAAGTCCCAGAGACTGGTCTTTCTTAGGACACAGCACTGCGAGAAAATCCATAAACTCTCCACTGTCCATTTGTAAGGAGAATAAGAAACAGCTAATACAAAACAGCAGGTAACAAACATTTCTTTGGATATTGCTTACATGATTCTTATTTTGTTGAAAGTACAGCTTGAACTATATTCTCAATATTCCATCAAGTGTACCTTGAGAAAATATTTGTTTTACACTTTCTGAACCAATAAACAGAGTGGCTAGACTACTGATGTATGGAGTGACATGAAATGTAAACCACGATGTCCACGTATTACTAAGTGGTCGGTGGAGAATAGGATGCTTAAAAAAAGAAAATCTCATAGGCAATAAGGATGGCATTTGTTTACTTACCCACAAGGTGACGCATGAACTGGAGAACTGGCATGTACGTTCCATTATAGACACAGACACCCGCACGCACACACACACACACGTTATGTGCTTTCCCCACTTTGTCACTGAGCCAGTTCCTGTTTATCCTAACCTCTCTCACTCCAAGATTAAGTCTAGCAACCAATGAGTAAAATTCTGTATTCATTTTCTGATCAATTTTGATAGTTTTATAATATATGAGACTTTAATTAAAACTTAAAAATTACACAGTAATATGGGGAAATAAGTTGAGAATGATTTGATGCCTTGGAATATTTGAAGATTATTCAGATGTTGAAGTGAGAAGGATCTCAGTAGTTTTTAAAATTTCATGAAAGCACATTAAAGAAGTTCAAGATCAAGCTTTAAGGTATGAAACCAAACTCTTAAAAATGTGTTATTGGGGCCAGCAGGTGGCATGGTGATTAAGGGCACTGGACTCCCACATGGTCGACAGTGGATCAAGTCTTGGACCTGGTGGCTTGCTTTCTCACCCCCCCACCCCAGTCCCTTTCTGGTCAAATAAAAATAAATAAATAAAGTTAAATAATTCTTTTTTAAAAAATGTGTTATTAATCGTGTAAGTACCTTACATTAAAATTTACTTTCTTGGGACCCAGCAGTTAGCATAATGGCTATGTCGCTGGACTCCCACGTAGTTGACCGCAGTTTGCGTCCTGAACCCGGTGGCTTAAAACTCACACCAGGCTCGTGTATGTGCGTGCCCAAGATCCCAAGAGGAGAATGGAGGAGAAGGGATTGTGGTGTGACCATCCCCCCGGGGGGTGATTTCTCGCTTTCTGTCTCTCTCTGTCTGTCTGGCGAGGGCACACGCCCTATAGCGAAAACCTCTCAAAAAAAAAATTACTTTCTTTGCTCATAATTTCTGTAAAAATGTTATTTAGAGAGTTAATAAATTATCAAGGTTAAAAATTAGAGATCATGGTTTAAAATATTATACAATTAGCATCCAGAGTTAAACATTAAATATGCTGACATAAATCCTTCTAATATTGTTTCTGGCCATATCTAGTCTGTAAATTTACATATTATTCCAGAATATAAATAGACTAATGAAAACTTTCCCAATTTGAAAGCAACAAGGTATTACCTAAGTCTGAATTCTCTTTTACTCGTTGTAAGGATAAACCATTTTTTCATACATTTATGGGTCACTTACAAGTCTTCCAGGAAATGTCTATTAAAGAATTTTTAAATTTTAAGGATTTTTTGGGACCACGGATGGTGTAATGGTTATGTCACTAGACTCCCACATGATCAACTGTGGTTTAAGTCTCAGACCCAGTGGCTTACAACTCACACCAGGCGCATGTGTGTGTATGTCTAAAATCCCAAGAGGAGAATGGAAGAGAAGGGATTGCGGTGTGGCCATCACTTCTGGGGAGGTGATTTTTTGCTTTCTGTCTGTCTCTCTGGCAAGCACATATGCACTATAGCAAAACTCTCTCTTACAAAAAAAATTTAGGGATTTTTTTTTTCAGAGAAGGAATTTACCTTTCTCTCATTTTCTCCCTTTCCCTTCAAAGCCACATCAAGGAGACAAAGATGAAATGGTAATTTATTTATCACATGGTAATTTTTAGCATCAAATTCATATTGTACTAAAGTATAATGTATACATTAGTACTAAGTTCAATACAATATTCATATATTATCCACAGAAGAACACATTAGACTGAAAATTTTTCAATGTGAAATAGCAATTCCGTATTCATAAACTAAAGCTAGAAAGACTGGAGACATTCCTTAGCTCAAGTTACTCTGAACACCCTTCAATGTGAAATAGCTATTACATATTCATAATTTAAAGCTAGAAAGACTGGAGACATTCTTTAGTTCAAGTTCTAGGTTCTTAAAAATGATCAGGATATGAAACTGTTTACATAGTCTCTGAAGACTTTACTATGAAAGGTTCATGCCAAACAAGTCATTATAATTAAAGCTAGATCATTAAAATACCATGCTGACATTTTCAAAACCATAATATTTTATGAACCATTTTCAACTCATTATTACATGGGAAAAACATTCCAGTTAATAGGGAGCTCATATCACGCGGAACAAATGAAATGTCAACCTCATCACTTGTTTCCTTCTAGTAACAGGAGCTACAAAATTAAACAGAATTTAATAGGTTCAGTAAGACTACAAGAGAATTCTGGGGGAATATATTAAGCTATGATCAAAAATATATCATTGCATCACTTAAATTTCTTTCATAGTATATCTGATTTGGATTTTTGTCTTCCCTTTTCACAAATTCAAAAGTATACCTGAACTAATTTACAAAGAAAACTAAAACGAATTCAATGAGAAATTCTGAGAATGTGATAGTCAAGAAAGAAGACATCCTGGGGCCAGCAGGTAGCATGCTGATTAAGGTGTTAGATTACCACATGGCCAACCAAGGTTTAAGTCCCAGACCCGGCAGCTTGAAGATCACACTGGTCATGTGTGAGTGCCCAGAATCCCAAGAGAAGAACAGAGGAGAAGGGATCGAGGCATGTTCATCCCCTCAATGTAGTGCTTTCTCACTTTCCATCTGTCTCTCTCCAGTGAGTGCATGTTCCCTACAGCAAAAATCTAAAAACACTACAACAATAGAGACATCCATAAAAATGTCTTCTAGCAACAAATTTATACCTATTTCAAGTACTGAATATACTATATACTATATCTTTAATGTATATACACATATATTATCTATATTAATATCCTGTTAAAGTTTTAACATACTTTTATATTTTTTATAGCAAAGCCTAAGCTAATCAGTATCCATTATCCTTATAATATTTCCACTTCTACCTCTCCAACTATGTAATGCTGAAATAATCTAGAATTTTAGACCTGTGACTTTATTTTAATATTACACACCGATAATTTAGGTAACTATAATTTTTCTTAATTTTTTTTATAATTTCACCTATACTGAAATTTTCTTTTTCATAATTTTAGTTTTGTTTCTGCTGTGTACAAACACAAACTCATAATATTTGTTAAACTGACAAACTGAATGGATTGTCAATTGCATGTATTTTAATGTTTCCATTTGTTCTTTGGTTGTTGGTTTTTGTTTCTTGAAACAAATGCCCCTTTTTAAAGTTATTTATTTTTTCTTTTGTGAGAGTGCACAGGGATGGATGGGGTGGGGAGCACAGGGGAGAGACAGGTTCCTTTGATTGTCTTGTCGTACCACAATCACTTTTCCTCAGCCCTCTAGCTACTCAGGATCAGGATCTTGGGTACTGTGGGTACATGTATGACCAGAGTGTTTCAGATAAACTCAGGGCTCAAACACATGGTCAACCATGTGGCTTCCAGCATTGCAGATCAGTATATGTCCACCTCCAACAGCACGCTGGCCTACCATATCTCTTCCACAGTGCCAGTTTCTCTCAAATGCCTGGCATTTCCTGATTCAGGGCTCATCTTGGCATTTGGCTGCAGGTCCTCAACAAAGGAGCCTGTATTAGGGAGGCTGTGGAAGAAAATGGGATTCATGCTGAGTGGATGCCAGTGTCTTGTTTGGGCAGGCTACAGACTTATGCTCCTTTCTTGAGGTTATTGACTCTCTTGGGTACCAGCTTGCTACTCTGCCATTAGCTCTTACATGTGCTGCTTTAGGGAAGGATCAGAAGGCTGAGTTGCACGCTCTTTCTCTGCTTGGTGCAAACCCCATGACTGCCCCTAACTCTGTTGCAAACTTCAGTGTTTTTTTGATTTTGGTCTTCTCCTGTTTTGCTTCTTAGACTATCCAATCCCATCTGTTTACTTCTGTCAGAGTTAATAAAATTTCTGGTCAGAAATGGCATTTTTTTTCTTATCATAAATGCATTTTTAAAAGTGGTTACGGGGACCAACAGCTGGTGTAATGGCTACGTCGCTGGACTCCCATGTCGACCACAGTTCGAGTCCTGGACCAGGTGGCTTAAACTCATGCAGGTCGTGCGTGCATGCCCAAGATTCAGAGAGGAGAATGGAGAAGAAGGGATTGCGGCATGGCCATCCCCCCTGGGGGGGGGGGGGTGATTT
>NW_006204954.1:449067-463918 GCF_000334495.1 Tupaia belangeri chinensis
AAAAAAAAAAAAAAAAAAAAAAAAAAAAGAAAGAAAGAAAAAAGAAAAAAAAAACTATTACATTAGGGGCCGGTAGTGGTTAAAGGAGATGGATTCCCACATGGTCGACCATGATTGGAGTTCCGGACCTGGCAGCTTGTGTTCTCATTCTTTCTGGTCAAATTAAAAAATAATAACAAATGGGGTTAAATAAATAAATAAATCTTTAAAAAATTATTGCTTTAGTAATATGTCAGTTTTGAAAAGGGAGCAAAATAGCTGTGGTCAATGATCTTGATGCAGCACTTCCCATATTTTGCCCTATTTTTATATTCATTCATTTAACTCTATTTATGAAATATCAACTTTTTTTGTTTAAATAATATACAGTATTCTTTTTTAAAATTATGATTTATTTTTATTTGTTATTATTTAATTTGCTATAGGGCACATGCACTCACCAGAGAGAGAAAGAGAGACAGACAGAGAGAGAGAAAGTGAAAAAACAAGCCTCCAGGTGTGGGACTCAAACCACAATCAGCTATGTGGGAGTACACATTACCTCACCACCACATCACCTCCTGGCCCTGAAATATCTTTTTTATAAATTTTTTTCCCTACCATCCTGGCTCTACAATAAAGGAAATGTTCAGACTGACACAAAAATATAGGTTTGCTGATAATATGAACTAAAACATTTTTATTTATTTATTTATTTTTAATTTCATTTTCTTTTATATAGTCAATCACATTATTTAGCTTACAAAGTGAATATTTTAACATGTGAACATTTCTCCCTAGTCCAGCTGACTAAACTAAAAAAAAATCTTTAACAGAAATTGGCACGTTTCTTTGTCCCTGAAAACATTTGTACTAAATCAAAGTGTTTAATTTTCTTTTTTGGTGCTAAAGAGATTAAATGGCTATTTCCAATTCTATTAACAGTTTCTACTTCTTCGTTGTACACTGTAATACTAATACACATCTCACAACATCCAAGCATCCTGGTTTAACTAGATGTCACCACAAGGTGGTGCTGAAAAGTTGCCTTTTTGGATGAAAGGGTCTTCGCTTTTCAATGTATTTTAAATCAGATTTTCTTCAACTGGTATGGATCTAGTAGAAACTTTGTTTGCATATACGTACTTTTACCAAAAATTTTTAAAGCATATTTTATATTTGGTTTCAATTTCAAACATCTATCATCTCTGGTGCTGAAATTTAAACTGTTAGCTTTTAAAAAATCACTTACCACAGTGTGGGAATTTTATATCAAATCTCTAAATCAGAAGTACTTCTAAACAGATTACTCAAAGGGCTAAATGTTTACTAGGAAACTGTATTTATCTAATATCTTCATGCAGAAAAGAATCAGCAATAGCAAACATCTTTCCAAGCATTTAAATTAGCATGAGGCCATTGGGCACCTGGAGCATATAAGAAATCCGAGTCTTAATGAGAAAAGAATAAAGCCCATCCAATATAACAATTACTTATTCCATGCAGATCTTCAGCACTGAACTTATTAGGCACCCTTTACTGCCTAGAGCCAATACCAATGGCTGAGAACCTTCCAAAGGAAACTGTGAAATGAACATCATCGTCTTTCTCCACATCTAAGAAAGCCTTCTGTATCAAGTAGGGAGTCTCTTTTCACACTTTGCAATAGGTACAGCACACCTGTGTTGCTGATGAGGCCAACAACAGAGGGCTGCCCCAAGGTGGCTAAAGCCCTCTAGCCCATGTGCTTCTGTTTGTTCAAACAGTATCAGTTGAAGTCCAGAAGGTAATGAAGAAAGTTTAAAAACCAAAATAATTTTTTTACTACTATTTTCAATATATAGCTTAAAAGATACTATAGTAATAAAATGCAAACTTAAAAGGCAGGAACTAAATTTATTTCAGTTTTTCTGGATTACATCATGTGTAGCTCATTTTGTGCCATCATATGTGAGATGGGTATGTGTAAATCAAAGCCTCATGGAAGACCAGAAAGAACACAAGACGTGAATCTGCAGCCCTGGATCCTGGCTCCAAGACTGGCAAAAGTCTGGATGCATGACTCTGAGCAGTCACGTAACCCGAGCTCACAGTCCTCATGTCTGAAATGAATACTTGGGACTAAAGAACTTCCCAAAGCCCTTCCAGCTCTCACATTCCATGATCTTCACTTTAAACATCCTAAACACAACAACTTAGAGGTCTGTGCTGAAGTTCAAGTCTGATGCCATGTTCTTTTAATTTGCTTAGTAGGGAAATATCTGACTTCCTTCTGAAGCCAACAGCTGGCTAAAATGGTAACAGCACAAATTCATTTGTCATACAGCCTGTTTTGAATCCCAAGTCTCACTTACTAACTGTATGACCCTGAGCAGATTTTCTGTCCCTTAGTGGCCTTGGTTATAAAATGAGACTAATGACAGTACCTACGATTGGGTATGTTGAGGAGATTAAATGAGATTTTACCCATATAGTACTTTGAACAGAGTCGGCCATAGAGTCAAAAGCTCCATAAGTGCTAGCCTTTGTTTTTATATCACTATTATCCTTTGGTAAATGAATGTGTCCCTTGTATATAACCATGTATTGACAACCTATTACAGTGCTTTCCCCACTTTCAACAGAGAATCTTGCACTACTTCCCCTGACTCCATGTTGGAGCCAGATTACTTTCCCATCTTGATCACATACATATTGCCAATATCATGTCAGAAACCACTGTTTTTTACCGAACTTTTGGCCAGGTTTATCATAGGGAAATGAATTCAGTTAAACCTCCTGAAACTAAAAATACAAATTCCAGAGACATAGCTGGAATTAACAGTGCATGTGCATTAGGTGACAGGATACAGTTCACGACCTCAAAGAGTTTAGAATTCGGTTGGACAGAAAGGCACAGCCACTAATCCAGGATGGGAGGAGAAGAGAGGATGGTCCAGATGGGGAGAATTCTGAACAAGGAATGACCTGTAAGTATGAGAAGGTGCATTCCTCCCTCACCTTAAACCCAGCTACTGTCTCCTCTGATATCCCTCTTGAGAACATAGGATTAGAATTAGTCCTTTGCACTAAGGAACTCTCTCTAGAAAGCTCATTTATAAATGCAAATATATCTACTGTAAGAGATACAATTAATATGGCATAAAGGTTCAATTAGTTTCTTAGAGAAGAAAAGGGTTCTAAGGGAATGGAGCATTAGACAAGGGAAGTTATACATTAGCACCTAAGAACAGTCTTAAAGACAAGCCAGTAAGCCAGGCAAGCCAGTAAGCCAGCCAAGTTGCCTTCCACAAAGTGGTAGGACACTAAGAACAGCTGGTCAATCAGAAGTAGGTCTGCTACAACCACTTTCACAAATGCAAACGCCACTATTTCAGCATCGCTACTGCATTCAAAACACAACTGCTGAGACATAGCAGCAGCAGTAATCTTTATTGAGAGGAGAGGCAGACACAGCTTCAGTTTGTGGGTGCTGTGTAGTAAAAACTTCTTTGTTTCTTTCTTTAAAATAAAATAAATTTGCCATCTCTTTCTCCTTTTGGAAATTTGGACACATGTGCACAGGTGCCTGTGGTGTTTGTAAAGCTGCTGAGTCCAGGACTTGAACCACAGAGTTGGCCATGTGGGATCCAGCTACGTTAACCACCAGGCCATGTCCTGGCCCTGTAGTAGAATCTTAGTGGCCAAATAAGCTATATGGTATGAAAAGCAAAATCCAGCATGCTAATACTGTAAAACTAAAAATCAGTATGAGTACATGACTTCAAAAAGATTCCTTGGAGGGTAGTTGGTTCCAAACAGGAAAACTCAGGATAGAATATCCTGTTGTGACCACAGAACAAGGACATTTCAAGGACTATCAGGACAGTGTTCTAGAGACAAATGAACTGGCCAGAGAGTCCCTTCTGACTAGACAGAAACAATCTGGTTCATCAAAAAAGAAGATATTAATCTTGGTTAAATCTGTGAAAGGCCAGGAGTTCAAAACAATAATCAAGAGAGAATAGTATATAGTGTACAAAAAAGGAAGCTGTAATATTAAAAAGAGATAAAACAGGATACACATAATTATTTGTTTTGATTTTCAAAGGAGGAATATTACTAAAACAAAGGTACTTTGTTTCTTCTATATCTGTTTACAGAGTACAGGTATGAATTTATTTTTATACTACAGGAAAGACTGAAGACCGAGAACTCTGAGTAAGCCAAATAGTCCCAGAAAACAAAGGAAATATCCCATGATAAGGAAGAATGAAGGAGCACAGGTGGTGATAAAAACAGCCAGGTGGAAACAGGGTCCAGCACTGACAGGTACACATAATACTGAGCATAGAAAGAGGTCCCAGAAAGCACTGCAATGATCCATCGGGCAAATAGCCTAGAGAGCACTGGGTAGAATTAATCCTTCATCTCCTAGGGGATGGAAACATCTAGAAAGTCCAGCTAATTTCAAGAAAATATTAAAAAGGGATACATAAGCTTTTAATAATGTTAACAGATCAAGTTAATACATCATTGTGACAGGACAATGGATTATATAACGCTGGCCAAGAGAGATTTACGAAGTCAGTCATTTCAGGGTGATGGGGGAGGGGTGGGTTAGGGACTGAATTGTAAATAAAGACCTACCTGAAAGTCATGTACCTGAAAAAATTTAAAGGCCTGATCAACTTCACAAGAGAATTTCAGCCTACGGCCTATAGCCAGGGTCTGGCTCACTTTGGGAGAAGAGCCCAAAGTAGCTGTCATATTCTGACTGACAACTGATTGATCAGCCACCAGAACTGTAAATCTTGGCAGATTTGAAGGGGTAGTCTCTTGTTTCTGGGATGGTGAGATCACATCAGCTCTGGGTTTATGTCAAAAATAATATAGTAGCCCTAGAAAAAGTCAAAACTTGTGTCTAAACAGTGGTATTCATTTATACTATACAAAATTAAGGTGGGACCAGCAGTTGGCATAATGGCTATGTCACTGGACTCCCATGTAGTCAAGCATGTTTTGAGTCCTGGGCCTAGTGGCTTAAGCTCATGCTGGGCATTTGTGCGTGCGTGCCGAAGATCCCAAGAGGAGAATGGAGGAGAAGGGATTGTGGCATGGCCATCCCCCCTGGGCGGTGATTTCTTGCTTTCTGTCTCTGTCTCTCTCTGTCTTTCTGACAAGCACACTGCTCTATAGCAAAAACCTCTCAAAAAATTAATATATAAATAGTGCTAACTATATAGCAATACATTTTATTTGTTCTATAAGGTATTTGAAGTGTTAAGACAATCAGGTCTATTGAATTTAGTTGTTTAAATTGTTTAAAAGAATTCAATTTTCTAAGTACTGTTTTGACATTTAACAGTTGTTTAATATCTATTATAAGTTTTTAATATATGAACACGCAAAATAGTCTTCTCTGTGCATGAAAACTCTCTAGATGTTAAATTAAAACATCAGTGTAGTAACTAGTTAGCATGGCTTTCACCTCTTGCATAGGTTCCTTTTTAGTGAAGAGGCTTTATAACATTCCAAAAGAAGTCACGAAAGAAAAACATGCCATATACATAGTTTAAGTCCAAGGGGACTAAAATAGCAACAGTGTTTTTCACTTGGGGTTGAGATAGTGGACATTTTAGCTTTTCTTTTTTTTTTTTCCCTAAATTTTCTAATTTTTTTTCCAGAATGAGCATATATAATTTAAAATATATATATAAGAAAAAGATCAACTTTCTTTGTATAAAGAATGATGCCAACCACGACTAAGGTGATTCTGTCTACATTAGGCAACGTTTGAGAATTTCCCAGAGACTGCTGTAATGGGATTCCCTGGAGTCGAAACTGACAAAGGGATCGTTAAGTGGCAGGCAATGAGGCTGGACTCAAAAATCAAATGACAAGGTAAGGGGCAGGCAGTAAAAGCAGGCACAAAGAATAAGCAAGGGTGAGAATCCGGGGGACTTGGTAAACCCACAGCAAGATGACAAGGAACAAGAGCCAAGTTTGGTCAGGGTCAAGAGCTGACTTTGTAGATCAAGTCAGGCCCACGGGCTGGGACAGGAAGAAGGCAGTGCCAGGCAAGCTGAGCTCCTCAGAGGAGCCCTCCCTCCTGGCTCTCCAACCTGACTAATTCTCTACCTGGTAATGACAACTCTCTACTCCAGCACTGTTGCTGTATTCGCCACCAGAATACAAAAGCTGAGGACATGTTTGTCCATTCCCAGCACCACTTCTAACTATTCAGCAAAGGCAAAGCCCCTCCACTTCTTAAAGGATTTGCTTCCCAGCTTGTCTTTTCCGACAGAGCAGGTTATTAGCCTCATCTGAGTGATCGACTATATTCTAAACCAAAGCAGAAAAAAGTTTTGATAGAGAAATTTCTAGATATACTTGAGGTTTCTCAGATTCCTACTAAGGGGCAATGTTAGAATAGTTTAAGACACAGAAAAAGAAAGGAGAATCTCCCAGGGAATTCTTTTTACTCAATTGCTTCAAAGATAAAAGATCTTATGTAAGGTTCGATCTGGTGAATGACATGACCCATCAGGAATCTCCTCCAGGACATGTCCCTGATGAGTAACTGAAAACCGAGAAACTCAGAAAACATCTCACTAACATTTGTACACAAATGGTAACCATAAACCATAAGTTGGAGTTGGTTTCTCTTTTCTTTATTTTTTATTAATTTGCCAGAGTCCAGTTATACTGCAGCAGAGAGACAAAGAGAGACAGAGAGTGAGAGAAGAGGGAGAATAGAAGCAAGAAAGCACCCCCATAGGGAGTAACCACATTGCAATCCCTTTTCCATTCTCTTCTCAGGATTTTGGAGACTCACGCACTGTGCCAGGCATGTTTTTCAACCTGCTGGGCTGAGGACTTGAATCATGCACTAGGTCACATGAGCTAAGGCTCGTGTAACCATCAGACCACAGACTAGGCCAAAGTTGTTTTTTTCTTTAATAAGGTATTCCAACCATTGTTAAAACTGTGGCAAAAGTTCATTTGTAAGCCTTAGTGACTTTCTGCAAATTTCTTTAGAAGAACAGTGGTATCACCAGGAAGGAACTTAACACACCACTTCTTCATAAGCTCTTAGCATGAACCGCCCAGGTGTCCTCATCAGAGAATCAATAGAAGCTTACACAACACACACCATGAGTGTGCTACAGGTTTGGAGATTGCCACCAGGATGCATGGATACGACAAGGGCATTAACTAATGGTGGCTGGCTTGGCAGGTCACAAAACTCATACAACCTGTAGTGTTAAGTGATCATTCTATGCTCAGAAAAGTATTTAATAAAGAATAATGGGCAACACAGTTGAAAAAATGCCTTAAAATAAGCAAGTTTGCACTAGAAGCTTTCAGAAAATTTGTTGGCATAATGATACTCAAGCCACACATGAAAAGACAGGCATAAAAGTAGCTTTTTCCAAGTTGTTCTTAGTTATTAGAATTAAAAACAATTATAGCAAAGGCACCTACACTTGGCCTATATTTCTAGCAACTGTCATCTTTCAAAACAATCTCTTAAGTACTGACTGGGGGGGAAAAGTCAAAATTATATGACATAATCAACATTCTTCCCTTGAAGGCCAGCATTGCAATGAATTATTATGGAAACCTTTCCTTTGGAGAGGAAAAGAGCCAGGAAGAAGTTAATATAAACCTCTAGGCAGAGGACGCTGCCAGGAAAATGACTTCTAGTGATAAAAACACAAGGCAGATGTTCCAGAAGTAATTTAAAATTTAATTAGACGTGAAGTCTCCCAACCATTACCTGTGTGCACACAAGGCAACAGCCATGACTGGATTTTTAAAATCTTGTCTGTAACCATCTAAAAATGCTATTTCTTCCAGGTCAATAAGATAATATTTCTAAATGAACATAATTTCAACATTTCAAAAAATTAAATTGATAATTTGATAATTATTTATATATTTATTATTATAATTATTTGATAAATAATTACTTGAATATATTAAATGTGCTTCGATTTGACTAATTTAAAACAACTTCTTTGTTCTTTATCCTAAGAGTATAACTTCTATTGAAAAGGACAAAAGAAGCTATCCTTATATTGGATCTTCTTCAACTATGATAAGAATTGAATCAAACTGATAATTTTGCGTATTAAAGCTGATCACGTTAGCTATATTTCTTAACTAGATATTAACTCAAAAATTTGGTAGCACATAACTGTTGTATTCCTAGAAGTTTCAGCTTAAATTTTTCCTTGTAATGGGACTTTACAAAACTCATAGCCTGGACTCAGTGGCTTGAGAAACAAACTCATCACTGTGTATATGTGCCTGAAATCTTGAACAGTGGGGAGAGAAGGGATTGTGGTACGATCATTCCCTATGGGGAGGAGAGACTTTTTTCTCTCTCTGGGAAGCACAAGCAAAAAAAAAGAAAAAAAAAAAAAGGAGTTTAGTTGGGGGCAAAAATTTTTGAAATCCATAAAGAATTCTTTCATATGCATTTACCATGAACTTTTTGAATCCTCCCCATATCTTGAAGGCCTTTCATTCATTTCCCAGTTTTTCTAATTTGAGTTAAATTTTTAAAACTACAAAAAATATTTTTCAAGAATTTGTTTTCATGCAAAATTTAAATTTCATAGCAGCATACTGAAAACTACTAAATCTGATAAAGATGTTCTTTGGATTAATAAAATAACCTAATGTCACATTTAAAATAAAAAAATAATTTAAATCTACTTCCTGATGAATCTTAGCTGTATTTTTTCCCTACCTCAGTGCATGAATGCAATATATCATTCTTGGTATGTTTTTCCGATCATAGACATCTGTTGTTTCTGGATAAAATATCTGGAAAACAAAAAGGAACAATATAGTTATTATGTTTTGTTTTTCACAGTTATTTAAACTCCCCCTAAATAATACCATTTTGTCTTTGCTATTCTAAAATTTCTTAGAGAAACTTCTCAGTCATTGCTTTATCGTGCTTTACAGACAGACCAATCCATACTAGCCCTGTCTGATGGCACGCCTCCTAGTGGCCAATAGGAGCATGGCAGAGTTCACAGCAGGCCACTCCCAGAAGGCAGTGTCCACAGTGGGGGGTGGACCTGTTTCACTCCAGAAGATGTGAGCCATGCAGTTCTGTTCCCCAAAGCCCTCTCACTTCTATGATTACCCCCAAGTCCCATGCCCTGACAGGGGTGACCATCTTACAACACTTCATTACACTGTTAAAAACCTGGCTATCAGCTCTGTACATATGTATGCACACATACAGGACACATGTGCACATGGGTGTTTTTATGAAGTAATATGTTTTCATCAAATAAAATCTGGAAAGTAAATAAAATATGAAGGGGAAATACCTATAATTCCACTTCCCAGATCGTCACTATTAGCATTTTAGCATATTTTTTTCTGGTCTTTTTTTTCTGTATATGTCTCTGATTTTTAAGGTCTATCTATGTGTTTGGGTGCAAACAAAATTGTACATAATGTAAACCTGCTTAAAACACTTACTAGAACATGGCTAGTTTCCATTCCTCATCATTATTAAATAAGAACATTATTTCTAATGGATGAATATAATTTTTACAGTTTTGAACCATACCTAGCCCTTCCCTAAAGACATTTGTTTTGTTTTTAATTTTTTTCTTATCATATGCCACTGCAATGAACATGCCTGAGTTTTTTTTTAAGCATCTGATTTCTTTACTTGCATAACAATATAAATGTGGAATTTTGACAGAGAGGTCTGAACAGCAAGGCTTTTAATTCACATTTGCACTATTTTTCTTAAGCTTGAAACTAAAAGACTGATAAGAAACAGATTTCAGAGTGGAGCACATAACTTCTATGTTTCTAAGTATGAAAAAAATAAATAAGAAGGCTTGAAGCTTCTAATTATTAAGGTAAGTATATTGGGATTACTTGCTGTCAGTAAACATTTTATAAAACTTGAGATAAAATCTAAAATGAAATTATGTACCATATGGTAGTAATTGATATTCAAGTTGTTTTCTGTAGGACATTTTAAAAAAGCAGAGGAAAAAAAAAAAAGCGAAGTTTCTTGAGCTACAAATGTACAGTTACTAAGCACTTAAAAAATGTCTGTAAGCCTAAGAGGTTTCCAAGACCTTTCCAACTTTCCTTTTACACATCTGCTGTTAAAGTTTCAGTGAGAAGAGGATTCTCAATTTAGATGAATGTTACCAGTTTTAAAGTGCCACTATGTAAACAAAGAACAACTACAACTCACACCTCACCATATTGGCCATCTCCCACCTCCCCTTCCTTTTCTTTAAACAAGAACCTTTTACATTTATGTTTCTCCTGGAGAATTATGAATGTATATTCCTTGAAAAAGAAGTTGGTATCAATTTATAGCTGACCAGATGTTTTATTCAGCATTGGGCCTCCAATACCAAGCACAATGCCACGCACAAAGTAGACACTTAATAGTGATAAATGAAGGATTTAATGGCACTTGAATACACCAAAGTCAATACAGTACACTGCTAAGCCTTCACCCCTGCAATGCAATGTATTGATGAATTTATAATAAAAACCAATATAAAAATAGAATCTATCATATATGTCATTTGTATGAAATTCGTACGGTTTGATAAGGTTTAAATAATATCAAATGGAATGAAATTCTCTTAATCTGAGGATGCCTCATACATTAAAAATATTCTATCTGAATCTATTTCTTTATTAATATGTTTACTACCAGCACCAGGTAGTACTTCCTAAGTCACAATCCTGAAACTGAATCAACCTGTATACATCCCTCATTCTGAGCTCTTGTCATGTATTCCTCGGCATAGACCTTTTCCACATTTAGTTTAGTTCTCTACATTTCTCATTCCTGCATTAACCAAATCATTTTCCATAAAGAGGTGTGTGTGTGCATTACTCCTTTGCCTTCCCAGTTTGGATCCAGTAGGTGAAGGCTTACCTTGGGTAGACCAATAGATTCCATCGCTCTTAACCACTGGACGGTATTATCCGTGTGTCGAAAATGAAGGCCAGACTTCTATTGTGAGGACAGGAGGCACAATTTAAAAATAAAAAAGAAAAAAGAAAAGGAAAGAAGGGAAATAAGTGAATTAAGTATAATAACTTTTTGCATTAGCAGGATGCTTTTCACTTATACTTTTCCTAGAATAGAGTTGCTACTGCTCACATAAAGTAAATAGAGACATGTTAAAGAGACTAGACCATATTTCGGCAACGTCCCAACCATCTGGGATGGACCATGCCAGTTTCCATAATTCATACATTTGAGGTAATTCCGAACTGGAATCTCAAAGACTATTTATGGTCTAGCACATGTCTACAGATGTTTTATGAGACACCGGTACATTCGAAGTCATGAGGCCTCTCAGCCCTTTTTAACAGTGGTCACTATTTGTGAATGGACTGTTTCAAGTACTTTACATATATATCTCTAATTTTCAAAATACTCTCCAAGGTAATTATCATTCCCATTTTTTAAATATGAGGAAAACTAAACGAACACAGAGAGTGGTTTGCCTAAAATGAAGTAGCTATTAAGTAGCTGAGTTGGAATTCATAACCAAGTCTCTGGATCTGAAAACCTTCCTCATGCTAACACTCCCACAGGGAAGAACATGAGAGTTAGTGATCTTTTAATTACTTCTCATGAAGGAAGAAAATGGCTAGGTGCTATTAAATAGCGAGAGGGAGGGAGAGTGGAAGAAAGGAAAAGAAAAGTAATACAGAGAGAAAGAGAGTGAGCTCTGAGACTTAACAGCAAGGCCATAGTGTTTGAGTATTTGTAACTCAGTCTAAATGTCTTTTCTGTAAAAAATGGAATTAAAATATGAATTTATTTGGGGGAAAAATTTGAAATCCATAAAGCTTTTTTCCAATACATATTTCCCATGTACTTTTTGAAGACCCCTCATGAAACAATTCTCAGGCTGCTCTGACCACAGAGGAATAAGACAGTAACAATCTATAATCAAATCTAAACCAAGACAGAAGTGAGGCCCCTTTGCACCATAAAATAACTGAACGTCCTCCTTTTCAACTAACATGAGCTATTCCAGTTCTTTACTGATGGAATCTAGAAACCACTCAATCTTCCAACCTCCTAGGTGAAAATTACCAAGGCCTCAAGTTGATCCTGTTTCCTGACAATGCACCAAAGCAAACTGGTTCTAACTTCCCTAAATCCTTATTAGAGTCACCTAAAACAAGGCCACATTTATGCTAAGCTCCTTATATCTCTGCCCTGGGACTCCAAGGACATGCATTTTTTCCTGCCCCAACAAGATAAATAAAGCTAACAGTCTGACCACAGGTGGGTTTCTGGGGTGTTTGGCTACTGGGCTTCAATAATCCTAATTCATGTAATGAAGACATTGCTCTATTTAGTAGTCCTGTGAGCTACACAATCTCAATAAAGGTATAAATATCTGAACCTTGCTTCCTCAGCCATAAGATGCTTTTCAGTTATGAAGATTAACTGGAGAATATACAGAAAGCACTTAGTTGTCAAGTGCACCTAAGAACGCCATAAATGTGAGACCAGCAGATGGTGTAATGGTTACGTCATTGGACTCTCATGTAGTCGACAGTGGTTCAAGTCCCAGACCTGGCAGCTTAAAACTCATGCTAGGCATTTGTGAGTACATGTCTAAAATCCTGAAAGGAGAATGGAGGAGAAGTGATTGCAGTGTGGTCATTCCCTATTGGGGGTGATTTGTTACTTTCTGTCTTTCTCCACTTCTCTGGCAAATGCACACACTGTATAGCAAAAATCTCTCTTTTAAAAAAAAGCCAAAAAATGTTCACTATTATAATTATTAGACTGTAAGATTGGGCTTGAAACTCCTCTTCACCTGTAAGGTCAGAAAAAGGTTTAGATCTTCATATAAGATACTGAAGGAAAGATTGGTTCTCTTGATCATATTTCTACAACAGATTAAATGGCAGATTTCAAACCATTTCAAATGCTGATCTTAGAACCCAACAGTTCATGTCTGTGTGTTTAAGAAGTAAGCTTCAGTGAGTGAATTGCTGCTATAACATCTCAAGTCCACTGGATCTGTTTCAGTTAGAACATAAATGGTCTTCTAAACAGGCTCAAAATAATCTTAGACCCTTACAATTATTTTAAACTAGCCCATTTTTTTGGGCAAGTTCTACATATTACTATTAGACAAAGTGTCATGTCTACAATCATACTTAGTAAGGGGTGCAATGGTCTGCCACCTAATTTCTTTCAGGCACTGAACTAGGTATAGTTGTTTTCCATGGCTAAGCTATGTCAACACTAGCAATCAAGGTTCAACTAGTTTCAGTTGTGTAGATGAGTAATTATATGTCTTCTTTGGATGCTAACTCCCTGTATATTATTAGGTTGTCATACAAGTCATGATGAATTTCTATGTTTTTCTATGCAAAAATGTGTCATGACTTTTCCAACAACCCAGTAGAACCAAAGCATCATAGGACTATGAGAAAGCTTAGAAACCAACAAATGTTTTAGTTTTCTTATGTTATAGATGAGGAAACTGTAAGTGCTCGAGTTGACCTGGCTGAGTAGGCTTAGGACTAAGACTTCTTGCAATATCCTAGGAGTATGCCAAGTATTCTATTCACTTCACTGCTCACAGTTCCTCAGAACAACTGCTGTCTCCACAACTGAACACGTATGTCCGTCAGGCACTGTGCCAAGGCTCTTGCATGGAAGATTGCTTTTGTTTCTCACAGTATGTCCACAAAGCTGGATATATTATAATTCCCACTTTCCAGGTGAGAAAACAGTCTGAGAGAGACAAAGTTAATGATGAAGCTAGACTACAGCATTTTAATTCTACAGCTCACACTGCTAAGCACGGTGCTTACGTGTTCCCTGTCCAAGGCTTACTTAAATCTTCAATGAGCACTTACAAGATAGTTATCAAAGCAGGTATCCAAGATTTTATCTCTCTCTCTATCTCTTTAAGCCTTGCCAGGTTAAGTCCCTTCCAAAAAATGTCCTTGACTCTTCCCCTCCTCTCCTTTTTCTTTCCCATCCTGGTCTGCTTGGGAGCACTCACCTATTTTCCCAACCCCACCATGGAAGTTCTCCTTGACTCTCCACCACCCTTCTGGCGCTCTTCAGAGGTCTCTCACTGCTTCTCCTTATGGTCCTCTACAGATTTCCAGTCCCCTTCCAGGATTTCCCCTTTGTTTTCCTCTTGAAGTCACTCATTTCTTTTCACTTATGGATGCAGAAGACCACTGCCACTTGTCACCTGGCCTGCATTATGCCTGCAGTAAACTCCGTCTCCGCCTCTGTCCTCCATCCCATCTATTCCCCACATAGCAGTGACTGATCTTTCTAAAGCACAACAGCATCACCTGCACCATGATGCCTCTGCTTCATGTTTCAATGGCCTCCCTGTGGGCCCTGTATGAGCGTGTGACCTCATCTCTACCACCATCCCTCACACAGTCTTTCAGCCACCCAGTCTCAGCCAAGCTTTCCTTGCTCAAACTTCTCACTAATGAGTTCCCTCTCTCTGAAGTTTTCTTCCCACTCCCACCCCTAATTTTGTACAAGGAAGATTTCCTGCTCATTCTTCCAGCCTCAGAGTAGAGCTGTACTCAGAGGAGCCCGCCCTCTGCTCACAGTTCTAACAACTGCACCACCTCCCACTTCCTCCTTCCTCCACGTATACAGTTGACAACTGCATGGCTGCACAGTCTGGCTCTCCAGCTCTAAGTGCCATGAAATCAGGGCTATGTCTGCCTGGCTTGCCATTCTGCTGCGAGTGCCCACAGCAATGCTTGGTACACAGTAGGTGTTGGTAAGTGGCCCATGGATGAATGGGTCCTACACTGTGCACACTTCTATCATGGTACAGCTTTATCATCTTTCCCT
>NW_006204954.1:464291-469202 GCF_000334495.1 Tupaia belangeri chinensis
CTACAACTTTGTTCCAATTTATCATATCAAATGTTTACCTGCCTATTAGAGCAGTGGTTCTCAGACCTCAGTAGTATATGAAAAAAGAATCACCTAGGGGCAATTCATTAAGAATACAGCTTCCGAGATTTCAAGAGTCTGCCTGCATCAGCAGTCTGGGCAGGGTCGGGAAGAGGGGGCTCTGGTTTTTACACATACCCATCAGGTGGTTCTGCTGGAGGGCTGAGCATCATACTGAGAGGAAGGAGCTAAATTCTGAGCACCTGAAATAAACACTGAATAAAGCACAGAAGACCAGAAAAGGAATGATCTTCGGTTTATCTGAAACTACTGTCATTCACTCCTTCACCCAATAGCCGTTTCTGGAGCACTCGTATAGACCAGACCTTGCGCCATTCACTGAGAATAGGGCAGAGAAGGTGCACACACTTCCTGCCTGTATGCAAGACAATCTTTGCAATATACAACACATGTTCAAGAGAGGGGTGTCCAGTACCACAATATATGTGGTAGGATCATAGAACTCAGGTCTGGGTAGAGGGTGGAGGTGGCCATGGAAAGCGTACTCACAACTGGGAAGTTTAACTCTAACATCTAGGACAGCTTTCTAATCCTAAATTAACAAGGACCCACAGTTATACTTAAGCTGGCAGACAAGGAGAGTGGCACTGCATGGCAGGGCTTGTCTAACTGATGGCTGTCAACGCTGAGTCATTCGGGACTCAGGGACCTAGCCTTGCCTTGGGGACACTCTGCCTAACCAGTAGATCATATTTTATTGCTATAGTCTAGGCAGACCGTGGAGCCAGAGCCCATGTTTGCTGAATTCATGGCTTCCAGATGGCACATCAAGGGGCTGGAGCTGGGTGAGTGTTCCCTCGTGTTTCGACATCTGTGTCTCAGTCCCATGATTTAGTGCTCCTTGGAAAGGACCACGTGACAGGCTTCCGTTCTGAATAACAGAAGAACAAGAAGCTGGGTCACTGATTTACTAATTCGTGTCACCTTGCATTTTTCTATAAGAAATGAAAGGCTTTAAAATAACATTTTATGATCAAGTAGCAAATCACTAAAAATTTCCATCGAGAACATAGGTATTTTCAGGGATTTAATGAAAGAAAAACAAAACCAAAAACTTTTCTCCAGTGAATAGACTCCCTCCTCTGCTCCCTCCCTTCTTCCTGTCCCCTTCTCAGCACCAAGTCTGTGCAACCTAGTCCTCCAGGGGCTAAAAAGAACACTCTGTTCTTTCATAATGTGTCACTTAGGACCCTGCAGGTATTGTGTTATATCACGAGACAGTGGAAATATCTCCCCTGTCTTTAGCCCAAAGAGGAGTTGCTATTTACTCAAACAGTAGGATGCCTGGTGCTGGCAGAGAAGGTACTTGTTTAAGTTGCCAGGAGCAACTGGTCCAGAGCTGATCTGGAAGGAGACACCTATGTCCAGGTATATGATATGCCAGGAAGACAAAAAAATTAGCCCACGCTTTGCTCTGTAGGCACTTCTGCAGAAGCTTTGTCTACAAAAGTCCAAAAGAAAGTGTCCACATCCTCCTTTCAGGACAGGTTAGAACCTAGGCCAACTATACTTTAACTCTACCATCAAATCCACATGGCTGTCAATTCTAGCAGATCTAGATTTTGACAATGATATAATAAAAACAATGAAAAAAGAAAATCACAGAGTACAATGTAGACAAATTTTTCTTTTGTGGTTGAGAATACAGATTTTTCTCCCTTCTTCTGTGCTTCCCTGAATTTCTAAAATTATATCTCAAAAAAAGTTCAAAAACTTAATTTTGTCAAACTTTATTTATTTATTTATTTAGTTTAAATCTTTGAGAGAGAGATTTTTGCCATAGGGCACATGTGCTCACCAGAGAAACAGAGAGACAGAAAGTGAGAAATCACTCCTCAGGGGGGAATGGCCATGCCGCAATCCCTTTTCCATTCTCCTCTTGGGATTTTGGGCATGCACACACACACATTCCATGTGAGGGTTAAACCACTGGGTCTGGGATTTGAACCACAATTGACTACATGGGACTCCAGTGACATAACCATTATGCCATCTGCTGGTGCCAGTCATTGTTTTATTAAAATCTTGTGAAAGGCTACAATGAGTTGAAACTCTGGGGTGAAATGCATGACTTCATAAACTCAATTTCACAAATGCAAATGTGTTCTCCCATAACATTATTTAAGGCAAACACTTTTGCTAGGTTACTTTTTGTACTAGACTATGAAAATGGACTCAAAAGAGATTTTTCAAGTGATCTTGCCTACTGTTAGCCTTAATAATTGTTCTAACATCTGATCTCAATTCAATATGGATCTTTTAAAACTATCTTTGTCTAAGGAACTGAAGGGTAGTGTGAACTATGCAATAAGAGGGAAATCATTCCATCTTCAACTATACATTGTCCTTGCAATTATAAGAGAAATAACTTTGATTGTAAGGCAAATAACTTATAAGGATATGTGAAAATCTGTAAGTAAAAAATATTGACATAAAGAACTAAATAGATTATGAAAATAAAGAATCAAGTTCCAAGGATACTTTGGAAATCTTGGTCCATAAGTAGACAAGAGATCATATATTACAGAGTACAACACCACATATTTAAAATTCTCTTTTGAAGATACATCTCTTTTGGAAGAGTCATGTAGACTGGTGTGTACTTTTTCCTCTCTCACTTTTATTTAAGGTTTTTGCAATATGGTTCATGTGCTAGCTGGAGAAAGCCAGAGAGAGACAGTGAGAGGGAAAGTGAAAAATCACCCCCCCAGGAGGGATGGCCACACTGCAATCCCTTCTCCTCCGGGGATTTTGAGCACACGTACTTGCCCAATGTAATTCTTAAGCCTCGAGATCTGGGACTTGAACCACAGTTAGCCATGTGAGAGTCCAACGCCTTAAGTCATCATGGCACCTACTGGCCTCTCTCTTTCACTTTTTAATAGAAATTTTCAAATGTAAAACTGGCATGATTATTAAACTGAACTCTTGTGTCCCCACCAATCCTCAGCAATTATAAACCCATGGCCAGTTTCTATTGCCCATTGGCCCCTCCCCCAGTTATTTTGGGACAAATCCTAGATGAATCATTTTATCTGAAAATACTTTGATACATATCGCTATAAGATCAGGAGTTTTAAAGTAATAGCTATTTAAATAAATACAACAGTGGTATCTATTTTGCTTTCTCTCCCTGTTCCAAATTTAAATATGGGTGGGGTTTTGTTGCTGTAGCAGTTTCTGGAAGGGTCATAGCAGCCTTTTACTCCCTGGATCTTTCCAAATCCTGTGAAACAATTCTTAAGACTAGCTGCACACAGAAAGGTTCATCTTACTTGATTTTACTTACCAAATGGGAAAGAATTCCTACCTGGCCATTCAATATTATTACTCTTTTTTATCACATTGGGCTAAACTCTTTAGGGCCACAAGTTCAAGTCCCAGTTGGGTGTTTTATACCTTGATGAGAACATGGGAGCAATAAACTATGTCGGAGGTGAAAAAAGGAGGGGGAGCATGCTCCCACTTTCACATTTACTGGCACTAATAAAGTTGCCAACGACCTCCATGAAGGACTAATTGGGAGATGGGTGTTGAGAAGCCCCACAAATCAGGGGTCTCTCAGCTTCAGCCCAGAAATGGAAACACTTGGCTTTTGCAAACTGCTGCTGCCTCAGGAATGATTATTAACAGGCTTCAAAGACCAAGGACATCCCCCCTCCCACGAAATCCCGAGAGAAACACTAAGAGCAAAAGAGGGGAAAGGAAATGAAATACCCAACTTTTACTTTTAGTTGGAAGCCAAAACCAATTAGATCTCAGTTACCTTGTAACGTGTTTGTTCCACATCGTAGATCTTTTTCTCTGATACCATTTTCGGGGCAAAAAACTTGGCTAACTTCGCGAGGTACACTCCATTCCGAAGCCCTTCTTCCAGTTCGGTGGTTGGTGGCAATTCTTCCACTAAGCAGACTTCCATCCACCTAGGAGGATTAAAACACACACACACAAACTTAATACGACTCCATTCTGTAAATGAAGACCTAGAGCATTTCCCTGTGTATGATGGAGACAGAGGAAGCAGGAGCTGAAACATCACTAGATGTCACAGTGGGAAGAGAGAACTTTCTGTGTGGGACATTAGATGCACAAGGAGGAATAAGAGCCCAGAGGCACTGGAGTCTTTGCCATGCCAGAGCTTGTCAACTTCACCTTTAGGGGAGTCTCTGCAAACCGTTTTGTGCCAAAAAGGAAAACAGCTAAACAATTTGTATGGGTGAAATGAGTCCTGCTGACATGAAAGAAAAAATTAATTCCAACTTTACAAGTTTGTAGCAGAGGCAATTTTTGTTGGGGTTGTGCCTTGGGGACAACACAGTCCAAAGGACTGTACATTCTGCAGTTGCCTCAGTCCAGAAATGAGACTTGGGAAAGGAAGGCCTGTAACACAGACAGGAGAAATCTAGAGAGCAGACACACTCTTCTCTAAATAACATACACCCTTTTCCCCCAGTATCATGAACTCATTATAAGTTTGCCATTTTAGAAAGATACAGTACTGGGTTCTGAAAAAAAATATTTCAGACAAAGATCAGATTAAATCTTAGGACACTGTGCCAGTATCATAGAAAAGCGAGTGCCAAGGTCACTGTTGTCTCAAGGACACACAGTGGTGAGGAGCCGGGCCAGTTCCCATTCTACAGTGGTGTGTTGAGAATCTGAGTTGTGGGACCAGCAGTTAATGTAATGGCTATGTCGCTGGACTCCCATGTAGTGGCTTAAACTCATGCTGGGCGGGTGTGCCTGCATGCCCAAGATCCCGAGAGGAGAATGGAGGAAAAGGGATTGTGGTGTGACCATTCCCCCTGGGGGATGAGTTCTCGCTTTCTG
>NW_006204954.1:469223-472045 GCF_000334495.1 Tupaia belangeri chinensis
GAAAAAAACTTTCTCTCTCAAAAAAAAAAAAAAAAAGAGAGAGAGAATCTGTAAGTTGTGAGGATAACAATTACCTACCGTAAGATCTAAGAGCCAGGGTACAGCTCCCAACTCTCTGCCACCCAGCCGCTGACTCACAAACACATCAAACTATTAGTGTGAACAACACATCTACACAGACAATCCCTCCGAAAGGCCATCAACTGATCCCATCCACACTGGGTAGACAGTGGAGCACTGTGCTACAGTATTAACAGCTGATCCCAGCCCTGGCCACAAACATTGTAAAATGTCTAAATTGCTTGCAGCTCTGGAAATCATCCTTTTAAAAGCTCAAGGAGACCCTAATAAGTAAGCAGTAATTACTAACTACTTATTAGATACCATAAAATGGGATATATGAGAAAAATAAAAACATGAGCCCTGTCCTTGATGAACAGAAAATGTTATTAAGAAGGCAAAACAATTCGTAGGAAAACTCAGACAATCATATAAGAGAGGCTATTGTGCCCAGTGCTAGATGGTGGTAGTGGTGGGGGGAAACAGGTGGGAATAAGGGGAGATCACTGAGTTATTACTAGAATAATTAGGGGGGAAATGCTGAAAAGGTAGTGGGACTTGGTCTTGGCCAAGAAGAGAAAGTATTGGGTTGCTGGAAAAGTCATGACATATTTTTTTTCTAGTTTTCCTATGCAAAAATGTGTCATGACTTCTCCAATAACACAATACTTGGAAAGGCAGGGAGAGACTCAGAAGCTAGGGAGTTGGACAAACTAAAGGTGTGAAAGAAATATGGCTGATGTGCAGAGAAAACCCAGAGAAGAGTGTGAATCTCTGGAGTTCATGGAGAGAAAAGAGAAACGAAGCTGTGTGTACAATGAAGTCAGGCTTGGAGGACCTTGTACACAAGAAGTGCTGGTATTTGTTGACACAGAAGCCAGGAGCTCTGGCAGCTTCCCAGAGGAAGAGTGACATGCTGACGGTGGTAATTAGAGGAAACTAATCTGGTGTAATGAAAGCCTCAGAGACCAAGTTCTCCGTCAGGACTCACCATTGAGAGGTGTTGAGGGACTGGATTAGATAGAAAGAGATAGGAAGGGAAGAAACCAAGAGACGTTTCAAGGAAATAGTAATAGGACTTAGTGACAGCTTACAAAAGAGAACTGAAAGAAGAAATTATTAGTAGAAAGGGACAGAGGCTTAATACAAAGGGAGCTCTCTGCACCAGGACTCTGCTACCTGCTGGTGGTGTGGCTACCAGCAGGTGCCCAGCCCCTGGGCCTCAGTGTTTCCTTCTGCTAAGAATGAGGTATAGATGAGATGGTGCGATCTCATGATAATGTCCCTCCAATTCTAACATCCTAGGGGGTCTATGGAACTAAAGAACAAGAGGCAGGTAAAATGAGATGATGATGAACTTGCTTCTCACATATCATGCACAAGGCAAATAAGGGATATTTTTTTATATAAACCTGCTTCAAATCTGCTAAAGTAAGACTACCAGGGACTTGCTAAATTTTTAAAAAGAAATCAACAATAATGCTACCTTAAAAAGTTTGGCTAAGACCCAGGATACTGTGACCAAATTTCTAATCTAAAAAACTAACTTGACCATTAGCTATTTCACATTTTATAGACACTCACACACATATACACACACATGGTTATATATATTTAAATTATTTGAAATTTTATGTTTTCAAATAATTATCTTGAAAAAAATTGTAAAATACTGCTTTCACACAGTAGACATGTCATTGGTAAGCACCTAATAATTGGAATATATGTGTGACAGGTGGGAGGGGTAAACTAAAATAAGTTGACAAGTGAAAGCAAAAGGCAGGACGCTAAAATTAAAAAACAAAACAAAACAAAATAAACCAACACTGATAATTTAGACTTGGGCTTGTTAAAAAAAATAAAGATGCTATGAGCAACCATACACTAACAAAAAATAAACCTGGACATGTACAATCTATCAAGATTGACTCAGAAAGACATAGAAAACTAGAATAGACCTGTAATAAACAATGAGGTTGAATCAGGAATAAATAACCTCCCAAAAAAGAAAGCCCAGGTCCTGATGACTTCACTTCTGATTTCTACAAAACTTTTAAGAAAGAGTTAACCTACATTCTACTCAAATTGTTTCTAAAGATTCCAAAGGAAGAAAACGTCCCAAATTCATTTCATGAAGCCTCCATCATCGTCATTCCCCAAACAGATGAAGACATGACAAAAAAAGAAAACTATAGACCAATATCTCTGATGAATACAGATGCAAAAATTCTTAGCAAAATATTTGTAAATCATATCCAACGACATATAAAAAAGATTATTCATCACGATCAGGTAGGCTTTATTCCATGGATGCAAGGGTGGCTCAACATACGCAAGACCATCAATATAATATACCATATTAACAGAAAGAAAGATAAAACCATATGATCATTTCAACTGATGCAGAGAAAGCATTTGATAAAATACAACATCCTTTCATGATTAAGACTCTCAGTAAGATGGGTACAGAAGGGTCATTTCTCAACACAATAAAAACCATATATGAAAAACCTACAGCTAACATTATACTGCGGGGAAAAGCTAAAAAAGCTTTTCCACTAAAAACTGGTACTAGACAAGGCTGCCCCCTTTCTCCACTGCTTTTTAACATGGTGGTGAAAGTCTTAGCTAATGCAATCAGAAAAGAGAACAATATAAAAGGCATTCAAAAAGACAAGGAAGAGTTGAAAATATCTTTATTCACAGATGACATGATGATATACTTAGAAGACCCAAAGGTTTCCATGAAAAAACTTCTCAAA
>NW_006204954.1:473053-477093 GCF_000334495.1 Tupaia belangeri chinensis
TCTTGTCTGTTTTTTTGCTGTTGGTATTGTTTCCCTCTCTCTGCTTCTTTTTCTGCACACTCCTCGACCCTCTGATTGAACTTCCAAGTTTGGGAAGAAACCGACCATCCACCAGATGACTAGAAATCGCTGCAGGACCACAAGAAATATGGGGAAGCAGGAAAATACCTCTCCCACAAGGGAAAAGGATAGCTCCTCTTTATCCACACACAGTTCAATGGAAATCATGGAAATGTCTGATAAAGAATTCAGAACATTCATAATGGCAAAGCTAACAGAGATGGAAGAGAAGAGAGACAAGGAACTGCTGAAGAGGAAGGAGAAAGGAGTTGAAGAGTTCCAGGAGGTGAGGAAATTCATGCTAGATCTAAAAGAGGAATTTCACACTTTACAAAAGAATCAGATGGAACTGTTAGAGATGAAGGCTATAATACAAGAAGTCAAAATCTCCCTTGAAAGTATTAAAAGCAGACTAGATCATACAGAAAATAGAATCTCTAATGTAGAAGAGAAAATGGTTGGCCTAGAAAAATCCACCGCGAAGACTGAGAAAATGGCCCAAAAATTTGAGAATAATATGCGAGAAGTACTAGATACCATCAAACGTCCAAACATCCGGATAATAGGCATCCCAGAAGGTGAAGAGACTCATAAGGGCATTGATAATCTATTCCATGAAATCTTACAAGAAAATTTTCCAAACCTGGAGAGGCACTCAAAGATTCAGACCCAAGAAATACAGAGGACCCCAAATAGAATCAACCCAAGAAGATCTTCTCCAAGACACGTTATAGCCAGATTGACCAAAACCACAGACAAAGACAAGATACTAAGACTGGCAAGAGAAAAAAGGCAAGTTACCTACAAAGGGTATCCCATCAGACTAACGGCAGACCTCTCATCGGAAACAATGAGAGCGAGGAGAGAATGGGAAAATGTATTCAAAGTATTAAGGGAAAAGCAATTTCAACCGAGAATTCTGTACCCAGCAAGGTTATCGTTCATTTGGGAAGAAAAGACACGAACTTTCCCAGATAAACAAAACCTGAAAGAATTTACCAGCACCAGACCGGATCTCCAAGAAGTTCTTAAGGGAGTGCTATGTCAGTAAAATTAAATGCAGACACACAGAAATAAGAGTTCAGAAACTAAGAAAATGGGCAACTTAATTGTAGGGCCAAAAGCTGGAGTTGAGTATTACATCCCAGATTTCAATCTGGAACATCGAACCTCAACAGATACAGAAGAAAGATTAAGTACATGAGACTGAACTGATGAAACAGTATTCTACGACTTGACTAAAATATTGCTGCTTTTCTTCTAAGCTTTGTTGTCCGGTTTTAAGGATTTTTGTCCTGTCTTCAGCTATCAATAGATTCATGTTCCGACTATTTGAACAGAATACTAACCTGTTTCTAGGCTTTAAGTTTCAAAGAAATATCCTTACCAGTTCAAAACTGCTTTTCTTGAAACCATCGGCTGATCTTGCTATTGAAAGTAGTTAGATTACTTATGATATTGTGTGATCAACGAAATGTTGGGGGAAAAGGAATTGAAGACAACTGTAGACAGCAGAGATAGTGTAATAAGAGAGTGGAATAGGGCAGAGGGCTAGACATGGGGTAAAAAACATATATATGAAAGTAGAAATGGAATATTATGGATGATAACATGCATTATTAAGCCACTATATAGTATATTCTAGATGGGAAACCACATTTAGAATGTTGTGATGATGCTCATGGAATGAATGTAAATTAATAAAAAAAATTTTTCAGAAGAAAAAAAAAAAGGCATTAGAAATACCTATTTGATGACTGCAGTTAAGCTATATAGCCCTAGTTAGGTGCTACTTTACAGTATGTTCATTCTATTCACTGAGGTTTATGCCTAAAGTCAGTCTTGTGTTCATGGATATGTACATATCAGCTGTGCTTGCTATTGAAAATATTTAGATTTATTAAGATATTTAGTGAAACAATAAAATGGGGGAGGCATAGAAAGCAACAATAGATACCAGACACAGTGTGGGAGGAGGGTGGGAGATGGCAGAGGGTGAGATAGGGAATCAAGGATGGGAAAAAAGGCAAAATATACAGAAAACAAGAAATGGAAAATGATTTGTTGACAATAACACATATGTTGATGTGCTTGATTGAGCCAATATACAGTGTATTCTCAATGGAAAAATCTCATTTTGTATGCTATAATGATGTACAGTGAATGAATGTAAATAAAGAAAGAAAAAAATGTAAAAAAAAATTAAAAGTATACAAAGTAACAAAAAAATCAAACAGTCATTTCTGTAGAAAAATAAACCATATCTATATGATATCTATACTCTTAATTATTTGTATATAATAGGTATTCATATTAAAAATTATATAGATACGATATATGATGTATATAAATGAATAATTAAATTGCCTTGAATGTAGCTGTCATTAATTTATGCTCTATTACAAATTTCCAAGTAACTCATTCCTTTGCAGTTCTGAGACATGAAACCCTTGTGATAAAGAGATGATGATACCCTTCTTGGGAGAGAAAAACAACATAATAAAATTATTACTTTATATACAAAAAAAAAATAAAAAAGCCTATGAGGAAATGCTCAACATCCCTCATCATAAGGGAGATGCAGATTAAACCACAATGAGATACCACCTAACCCCAGAATGGCAAAAATTAAAAATATAAAAAGTGATAAGTGTTGGCGAGGATGTGGTGAAAGGGGAACTCTCCTACCCTGTTGGTGGGAATGTAAACTGGTTCAGCCACTGTGGAGAACAATAGGGACGTTCCTCAATTATCTACAAATAGAACTACCATATAATTCAGCAATCCCACTTCTCCGTATCTATCCAAAGGACAGGAGAATGCTCAATCAGAAAAGTGCTTGCACATCAATGTTTATTGCAGCATTACTCATGATCACTAAGACATGGGACCAACCCAAATGTCCACAAAGAGATGAATGGATTGAAAAAAATGTGGCACATATACTCCATGGAATACTACTCAACCATAAAAAATAGTAAGACCCTGATGTTTGATAGAAAGTGGTCGGATATGGAGGATCTATTGCTGAGTGAAGCAAGCCAGGATATGAAAGAAGGACATTGTATGTATCCACTTAATATACAGCGACTATCCACACTTTATGGTAGAGATCGAAATATTGGAGGGCATAAAAGCAGTGAAAATAGTTAGGGATGCTGAAGACAGTGTGGAACAGGGCAGGAGAAGGGAAGAGTATAGAGAAGGATAGCAAGAGAACACATAGAGAGGCATGACATTAGTGAGACACAGAAATAATTTATTACTTGTTGATGTTAACATGTATAGTATTCTCAATTGGACTGGTCTGAGAAGTAGTTCACGTTGGGTAAATTCTTTTTACAAGCAAAATGATATATAGTGATCAAATGTTTAAAAGATAATGAGGATAATAATAATAATCTGGAAAAAAGGATGAAAAACTCTATGATGATGATGATAGTAATGTCTTTGTCTTGACTAATATGCAAAGTATTCCTTCTGGAAAAAGAAATATAACACACTGTAAAAATACATGTGATTCAATGTAATATAAACAAGATTATGATAATAATAAATAAAATTTTAAAACTCTGATATTTAGACTTGGGCTTGTTACAAAAAGATAATCACACTTATTTTTGTATTAGAATACATGTACTGTTAGCTTAAAGCACTGAAGTTACAAAAAACTTAGGTTAGCTACAGCCTATTTTAAACAGAACCATGGCTAAAGCTTGTAACATTAGGCACTGTTTGAAGGTGAAGGCAATCTCTTCTTTTTCTTTATAATCCTTTAGTTTCTGACAATTTCTTTGCACAATTGGGTCCCAATATCTGAGGGGTGGACCTTCTAAAAGTTCCTGGGAAATGGATATTCTGAAAACACTAAACAGGGACCCCCGGACCCACGCCGAGCGAGGTGGCGGCAGACGGAGGGGCCCTGCGCCAGCCCACCCAGGCCTGGCTGCGGGCCCCCACCACCCCCAGGACCTGCGCCG
>NW_006204954.1:477671-496233 GCF_000334495.1 Tupaia belangeri chinensis
ACATTTAGTATGTTGTGATGATGCTCAGGGAATGAATCTTAGGGAATACAAAAAAGAAAAAAAAAGTTGCAGGAGAAAAAAAATGGTAAAATTGTTCATATCATTTTTTAAAAAAATGCATATTTGATGACTGCAGTGAGCTGTATGGGCACAGCTGGGTACTACTTTATAGTATGTTCATTCTACTCACCGGGGTTTATGCCTAGGGTCAGACTTGGATACATGTGTAGGTTTGTGTCAGCTGTGCTAGCTAATGGATTTATTTAGACTAATTAAGTTCATTGGCAGAACAATTGAATGGGGGGAGGGAAGAAGGTATGGAGGGCAACCATGGATGCCAGGGACAATGGGGGAGGAAGATGGGACATAGCAGAGGGTGGGGGATGGGGAATCAGGGATGGCAAGACAAAGGGCAAGGTATGCAAGACGTAAGAATTGGAAAATTATTTGCTGAGAACATGTATGTGGATGTGCTTGACTGAGCCAATGCACAGTGTATTTTGGATGGAAAATTCATTTGTGTGTTGTGATGGTGTAAAGTGAATTAATAAAAAAAAAAAAAGGAAAAATAAACACAAAACACTAAACATAAATTTAAAAAATTCATAACAAAAATAATAACTTGTACTTCAATTCTATTTTTTCCATGAAATTTTTTGAAGTTCCTTTTATTTATTTGTTTTTAATTGCTAGAGGGTGTGTGTGTGTGTGTGTGTGTGTTTGTGAGAGAGAGCCAGAGAGAACCAAAGAGAGAGAGAGAGACAGAGAGAGAGCACCCCCCAGTGGGGCCTGATCACTCTACAATCCTTTTACCTCCATTTCTCCAGTTCATCAGGTTTTAGGGCATTCACACACTCACACTCAGCAAGTTTTTCTAGCTGTGATTGGAACTTTAGTCAGCTATGTGGGATCCGGTTTTCCATGCACAGTGCTTATTCACTGTACTAGGGGACCAGCTCCCCTTGTATGGTCATCAAGTGAAAGATTCTGGCTCAAGTAAGTTTTCCAAGTCTTACAGTTACACTGCAAAATCGCATTAATCATCAATGTACATACCTCATTTTCACTGCCTTGAAAGTCAAGGTAATGCTATTATCAATGATAACTAGTACTTAATAAGCACTATTTTGTGCTAGAACCTAAATTCAATAGTTTATGGAAATTATCATTTAATCTTCATGACCACCCCACAGGGAAGGGGTGCTACTGAGATCACCATTTGCAGATGATTTTCTGGTATTTTTCTCAGGTTCTGATCATTTTCTGAGATGATTCCTCAGCTTGAGGCCCACAAAAGCCCAAGGCCACACAGCCAGTAAGTAAAAGAACTTGATAAAGTTGCCAGGGGCCTCTGCTCCTCTAATTCCAACTTTTAACTTTTTTAAATCATCACCAAACGGAAGAATGAACCCTCTAGTCCAGACTCAAAGCCGTGTATAAAAGAAAAGTGCTAACAAGATGCTCCCGGCTACTTCCAAAGTAGCAGTAAGAGCTCTATGGTTTGGAAACACAGATGCTGTCGTTATTCTAGTACAAGGTCAGAGGGCAGTGTATTCATTATTGGGATTGAGTAAATTCCTGTTTTTGTTTTGTTTTTTCCTTTGTTATAAGCCAGAGAGAGACAAAGGTGATGGAAGGGGAAAGCAAGTGCAGGAAACAGAGAGGAAGTCTTGTGATAATAAATACATTCCCATGATATCAACAGTAATCCATTCATGAGGGAAGAGCCCTCATGACCTAATCACTTCTTTACAGTCTCACCTCTTAATACTGTTGCTTTAGGGATTAAGGTCCTAGCACATGAACTGGCATAATCCATAGCAGGGTCTATTCAAAAGGAGTTACCTCCATGGGAACCAGCAGTTAGTGTAATGCCTATGTCGCTGGACTCCCACGTAGTCGACCACGGTTCGAGTCCCGGACCCGGTGGCTTAAAACTCACGCCGGGTGCGTGTGCGTACGTGCCCAAGATCCCGAGAGGAGAATGGAGGAGAAGGGATTGCGGCGTGACCATCCCCCCTGGGGGGTGATTTCTCGCTTTCTGTCTCTATGTCTCTCTCTGTCTGTCTGGTGAGCGCACGCACCCTGTAGCGAAAAAACTCTACCAAAAAAAAAAAAAAAAAGGAGTTACCTCCTCAAGAACTCCTGCAAGCCTAAACAGGGTCTCAAAGATTCTTCTAGAAAGGCACACCTTGAAAACTCCTATCAAATATCGGTCAACATATGGTCATTAAACACAAGACTATCCTGGGGCAGGTGACAGACTCTGATGACAGAATAACCAGTCAGATTGGTACTTAGCATTACTCTAAAGGTATTCACATACCTAACAATGAAACAGGAACCAGGATATGCAAATTTCTAACTTACACACAGTCACCATGTGGCCTTAATAGCCTTGATCCATTTTTTAAAATAGAAAGGAAAGAACTTTAACCATAAAAACCATATGGTTCTATAGACACCTCATTAAAGTGCTGAATGCTTAGTCTGATCCCCAAGTGGGCACCTCCACTACCAATTTTTAGAGGCAATTCACTTCCTCATAGTAAGAATTGAAATGTCAATTATTTTGAAGTGAAATTAAAAAAAAAAAGTCTTCTATTAATAGGAAAATTTCTTTATTTGACAAGATTTTGGTAATGTAGGAATACAAGAATAGCACATATACTTTTTTAAAAGAATTATTTTATTTGTTATCATTATTTTTAAAATTTGACCAGAGAGAGACATAGAAAGAAAGGGAAATTGAGAAAGTAAGCCGCCAGATCCAGTACTGGATCTGTGATCAGCCATGCGGGAATCCAGCACCTTAATCACCACGCCACCTACTGGGCCCTAATTTTTTTAAATTTATGATCCATTTTGTATGGTCTCAAAATTAGATGACCTCATCACTAATATTTGTTGTAAAAGTGAAATTTGTTTGCCAACCAATAAATAACTGATTGAGATTTAAAAAGAAAGAAACCATATGGTTCACCCCAAAGGCCAAGAGACAGTCTGGAGTGACTGCTGGCTGGGGTCCACATTCCCAGCCCCATGGCATCTAGTGGCTGTGTTGTAACTGTAGGATTTGGGGGGAAATAAGGTGTATCATCCCTGGCCTGTCCAGAAAACCTCCCATGGGGAGCCTCCACTCCCTCCTCCACTGTTTGCTGGTTGGATACCAAAGCCCACAGCAACCTTAAAAGAAAAGGTAAAGACCTTCCATCAGCCTGGGCCTCTAAATAAATATATGATAAAGAATTATGTACCCCCCTCATCCCCACCCTACACTACTAAACTTTATGTAAGCAAAATTTAAACTTTTTTTTGCCAACCTCAACCTCAGAGGCTTATCTGTTACATGAGGTAGTGGTACCCAGGCAAGCTAAACCAAATTCTAAGTGTGACTTTTATGACACATTGGGGTCAAACTTCCTATAACAAGCACAACAGAGAGACAATTGGCCTGATGTTCAAGAAGTCTGGCTCTGCAATTACAAGCTAAATGCACTTGAACAGGTGACTTAAAGCTCTGAAAACTTGAGTTCAGTACTTAGGACTAAAATTATAATGAAATTTAAATGAGAGTGTAATTCTGTAGCATGACTTTGTGTTTAATAACAGCAGTACTGAGATGTAATTCACACACCATACTCTAACCCACCCAATGCAGTGGTTTTTATATTTACAGGGTTCATTTATCACCAGTATCAACTTCAGAACACTCTTACCACTCCAAAAAGAAAATCTACTAAGGGTCATGCTCTCCATTTATCCCCTAACTTCCAATCTACCAATCTATTTTCTATCTTGACGGTTTTGGACACTTCATATAAATACAATCTACAATATGTGACCATTTGTGACTGGCATCTTTCACTTAACATGTTTTCAGAGGTTCACCTGTTTTAGGATATATCTGGACTTTGTAACTTATTATGGCTGAGTAATATCCCATTGTATAGCTAGATCACATTTCACTTGTGTATTTATCAGCTTATGGACACCTGACTTTCCCTTCCACTTTTTGACTAGAATGATAATGCTGCCATAAACATCAGTGAAGAAGTTTTTGCTTGGCTGTATGTTTTCTTTCTTTCTTTCTCAAGAACTATTTTACTTAACTTTATTTATTTATTTATTTTTGACCAGAGAGAGACAGAATAAGAGAGAGACTGAGAGAGAAAGAAAGTGAGAGAACAAGCCACCAGGTCCAGGACTCAAACTGGGGTCAGCCATGTGGGAGTACAACACTCTTAACTACCATGTCACCTGCCGGCTGTATGTTTTCATTTCTCTTGGATATATACTCAGGAGTGGAATTACTGGGTCATATGGTTAACTTTGTGTTTAAAACCTCTTTAGGACTTTCCAAAACAGCTGCACCATTTTCCATCACCACAAGCAGTATATGAGACTTCCATTTTTTTAAATGTCCTTGCCAGTATTTACCTTCTTGATAAAGAATTACTTTAATTTTATTTATTATTTTTAAAAATTTGTCCACAGACAGAGAGAGAGAGAGGAAAATGACAAAGCAAGCCACCAGGTCCAAGGCTTAAACTATGGTCAGCCATGTGGGAGTCCAGACCCTTAACCACCATGCCTCTTAATCTGTCTTTTTGATTACAGCCATCCTAATGGAAACAGAATGTTTTGATATTGTTGATCTTTTTATGGGCTTATATTCTATTTGCATATCTTTAGAGAAATATCTATTTAAGGCTATTGCACATATTTTAGTTATCTGTCTTTGCATTTTTAACATTTTTTAAGAGAGATTTTTGCTATAGGACATGTGCACTTGCCAGAGACACGGGGAGATAGGAAGCAAGAAATGACCTCCCACGGGGATGGCCACACTGCAATCCCTTTTCCTCCATACTCCTCTAAAGATTTTGGGCGTGAACACACGTGCATATAGCCTGAGTTTCAAGCTGCTGGATCTGGTACTTGAACCATGGTAGCCATGTGGGAGTCCAGTAACATAACAATTTCATCATCTGCTGGTCCCAAGAATTCTTTATATATCCTCTATACAAGTCTCTTATTAGATATGTGATTTAAAAATATTTCTTCCATTCTATGGGCTATATTTTTTTGATGGTGTCTTTTGAAGCACAAATGCTTTTAATATGAGTAAGTCTTATTTATTTATTTCCTCTTTTTTATTTATGCTTCTAGTGTCATATCTAAGAAGCCATTGTCTACCTGAAGGTCATAAATACTTACGTCTATGTTTTCTTCTGAAATCATTATAGTTTTAACTCTTGGGACCAGCAGGTGGCGTGGTGGTTTAGGCGCTGGACACTCCCACATGGCCAACCAGGGTTTGAGTTCCTGGACCTGGTGGCTTGCTTTCTCACTTTCCCTCTCTCTTCATCTCTCTCTCTGGTCAAATTTAAAATAAATGAATAAATAAAATTAAATAATTATTTAGAAAAAAATCATTATAGGTTTAACTCTTAATTTAGGTCATAAATATATTTTGAACTTATTTTTGTGTATGATGCAAGGTGGGGCTCCAACTTCATTCTTTTGTAGCTGGATATCCAGTTGTCCCACACCATTTATTAAAAAGACCACCTTGACTATCTTGCACCCTTACAGAAAATCAATTGATTGTAAAAGTTATGTACTCTATTCCAAAGATCTATATGTCTGTAATTTTTGTGTGGATAATACATAAAGCATGTACACATAAAATCAAGCTAGAGACTTCATATGTCATTAAAAATCTATCTTCCAACTTGGCCTCAAAATCTGAAGAAATGAAAACCAGAATTGGCTCACCTCCCTTCCTGCTTTTTTTTTTTTTTGCATTTACTGCTTCCTCCATGTTTCTTCTATTGGTCACTTTTTTTTTAAAAGAATTATTTTATTCAACTTTATTTATTTCAATTAGACCAGAGAGGGACAGAGTAAGAGAGAGAGAGAGAGTGAGAGGGAAAGTGAGAAAGCAAGCTGCCAGGTCCAGGACTCGAACCACTTGCCCCGCAGTTGGCCATGCGGGAGTTCAGCACCCTTAACCAGTACTCCACCTGCTGGCCCTTCTATTGATTACTTTTATTGACCCACGACACCAATATGTGAATGTCTCACCCAAAAGCAAAAGTTGGACCTATTTTTTAGAAGTACCTTAAGGCTTGATAGAGAACCTCATCTTTCTTTCCAGAGTGGAGGGACTACTTTCATATCAGTATTGCTTGATGTTGTTTGTTTTCTTTTCTCTCTAAAAGGAAAGTTTCTCATTTATCAGGCATGGAGAAGCAAAAAAAAAAAGGAAAATAAATTGCTTTTCTTTTTTAAAAAACCATGCATAAGTTTTGTGTGCATGTGTTTGGATCTGAGGTCGTTTCTGTAAGTACCTCTATGTGTAAGGCCTGATCCAAGTGAAAGTGGAAAAAGGAGTCAGGGTAGGGAAAAGTCAGTAGAGGGGAGCGGGAGAAAGAAGGAATTTTCCCAACTTTAGATTAAGGCCAAAAATTTTTAAAAAAAAGAAAAAAAAAGCCATTTGTCTCGTAAGAGACTAAAAGCAAAAATGAAAACAAAACAACCCACAGTATTCCTAATATAAACAATCCATCCTATGCCTTGTAGAACATATGAAAGTTGTTTTGTTGAAACATTTGCTATCTGAGATGTTATTCAGGAAATCACCAACTATAAATCTTGGTCTCTATCATACATTACTATATTAAATAAATGTCCTGAAGGTAGAACTACTGGCAAAGAACAGAAAAATGTGGGGATTTTTTTCTGCATAAACCCTGTTTTAAAGCAGTGTCCTATTCCATGAACTTTTAAGTATCACAAGTTCATGTCTCTTCCTAATGTTTTGAAAGTCGGCATATCAGATATTTCAGTAAAGACCATAAAAAAATCAGGTCTTTGTTTCTGTGAATAGTGTAATTAGGCACTCTTCACCTTTTGTGCCAATAGGAAGTAAAAAGTTTCAGGTAGGACTAAATTCAGTTCTCCTGGAAGACCTTTTTATTAGCTGGAAGGCAATACAAAAGAGTCACCATGATTCTGTCAGTCTTACTAGCTCAGGAGAACTGGATGTAGGAAAACATGCACTGCAAAACTAACATGGGCATTAACAACAGGTCTCCGGCCTCTCATACGAAATTCAATCCAGTGTAAGACAGTGAAGTTAACTGCTAGCCATTTACTTTAAAATACAGACACAGAACACCATGAAGAGAATCAATATGCAACTCCACACTCTAACAGGAAAGGAGCAGACTTCAGAGGAACTGTTTCTCACTCTCCTCTTCAGAAGGCAGATGATATTAGCAGAATGTGTTGAGTTTGGCAAGCTCTTCCCGGACTGTGTTTCACAGGATGCTTAGATGCTTAGAGGCTCCTGGTAGAAATATGGACATTAAGCGGGGGGGGTAGGGTGGTGTTTCAGAAAAATGGAACATGTTTTTGGACATCAAAGGAAAGGTGACCTTGCTGTAAAATGGCAGCGAACTTTCTGAATTGTGTTCTAGTGTTTTGTAAAAGGTAGAACCTGTGAGCCATGACCTTGGATGTTTAGCCGTGGAGAATTCTAAGAAAACTGTTTTAAGTACAGCCTGGATTTTCCTTGCTGCTTATAGTATAATGCAAGAGGAAAGAGAAAAAGAAGCTAAAGAAAGAATTTTTAAGCTAAATGAACTTACCTTGAAGATTTGGAAAATTCTCAGCCTACCCTTTTTACAAAGAGGAGAGTGTGTGCTCTCGAGAGAACACTAATGGTGCGGCTGAATGATCACTCCAGAAAGAGATCACAGTATGACTCGTAGACCCAATCAGCCATCTCAACAGAGGTCAGAAACGGAGATGGGATTATACCAGTATAAACACTGTTGGCTTGGACTGAAAGGGACACAGACAGGAAGAATTGAGGGAAAGTTATCAGACTCCTGAGATTCCATAGGATGGGACAGCAGAGCTACCTAGCCATGAACATCCTTCAAGAAAACCAAAGAATAATCCCTAAGGTTGTCACTTCTCTACACACCTAAAGCACAATGCACAGGTCCAGGCAGTGAGATGATGTTCTCCCCTGTGGTTTCAGAAAGTGAGGTTGGCTCTGCCTCAACTTCAGTGGGCCAGGCTGCCATTGACCAGGGCCTCAAATCCAAGACTGTCACTCAGGGCCTTGAGGAGATGCAGCCACTCCAGCAGGCCTGGAGCAGAGAGCATCAAGAAGTTTATTCTTGAGCCTTAAAACCTAATATGCTTTTCCCTGCTAGGTTGTGATCTTGCTTTGGATCCATGATCCCTCTCTTCTTTCTATTTCTCCCTTTTAGAATGGGAATGTCTACCCTATGTCTGTCCCATCATCATATTTTAGAAGCAAAAAACTTGATTAGGTTCACAGGTAGAGAGAAATTTTTGCCTTGATATAATAACCTTGAGTCTTGCCCACATTTGATTTAGATGAGGCTTGATATTCAGAGTTGATGCCAGAATGGGTTAAGACTAGGTTCAATGGATACAGGTGAATGCATCGTGTATGTGAGAAGAACAGGAGTTTTGAGGGTTCAGAAGATAGAATGTTATGGACAGAATTGTACCCCACATTCCTAAATTCAAGTCTTAATACACAGTATCCTGGTTTTGAATTTAGGATAGGGACTTTAAAGAGATGACTAAGTTAAAATTAGGTCATTAAGCGGGTCTTAATCCAATCTGACCAGCAGTATCCTAAATTCTGACTTATTTTGAAGATAGGGACTTTAAAGAGATGACTAAGTTAAAATTAGGTCATTAAGCGGGTCTTAATCCAATCTGACCAGTGTCCTTCTAAGAAGGGGAGATTAAGGGAGAGAGAGATCAATGAGGGCTGCAAGCTCACAGAGGGAAGATAATGTGTGAGAACATAGTGAAAGGCAGCCATTTGCAAGTCAGGGAGAGACCTCAGAAGAAGCCAAACCTGCCAACACCTTGATCTTGGGTTTCTAGTGTTTGTAACTAGTTTTTTGTTTGTTTGTTTGTTTGTTTCGGGATCTTGGGCGGGCACGCACACACACACACCCAGAGTGAGTTTAAGCCACAGGGTCCGGGACTCAAACCATGGTTGACTACATGGGAGTTCAGCGACATAGCCATTACACTAACTGCTGGTCCCAGTAACTGTTCTTTTTTTTGAGAGGTTTTCGCTACAGGGCGTGTGCGCTCGCCAGACAGACAGAGACATAGAGACAGAAAGCAAGAAATCACCCCCCAGGGGGGATGGTCGCACTGCAATCCCTTCTCCTCCATTCTCCTCTCGGGATCTTGGGCACGCACGCACATGCACCCGGCATGAGTTTTAAGCCACCAAGTCCGGGATGCGAACTGCAGTCGACTACGTGGGAGTCCAGCGACATAGGCATTATGCTAACTGCTGGTTCCCTGCCCCAGTAAGTGTTCTTAAACCATCTGGTCTATAGTATTTTATTTATGGCAGCCCTATGAAAGTAATGCATTAGCTAAAATGTTAACCCTCTTCATTCTTTAAAATCCCCTACTCAATTTTATGCCTCTTCATGTTATTTATTACTACCTGGCAGATTATGGCCTATTATTTGTTTGAATGACCCACCTATTTAGAGTAGAAACTTGCTAAGAGCAAGGACTCATCTCTCCTGAGAGGCACAGAGTTCAACGGTCAAAAGCAGAAACTCTAGAGCCAGGGGCCTAAGATTGAAGCTCAGCTCTGCTACTTGCTAGTTATGCATCTCTCGGATGACTGACTTAACCCCTCTAAGCCTCATTTTCCTAATCTATAAAAAGAGGATGATAATAGAAAGTGTGTGTTGATGGAAGAAAAGCACTAGAACAGTGCCTGGAACACACAGCAAGCACCTTTGGCAGGAAATAATGTACAACTGTGACTTTTTCTGCTCGCCACCATATTTCAGAGCTATCACTCCCCAAGCGCCAGTCTCGTTCACTATTGGCATCTTTCCTTTGCCACCATTTGCTTAGCTGCCCCCTTTAGGCAGCAACTAAGCCAACATTTTACTACGTCTAATATGCCTTCCCATGTCACTCTGTCACATCCTTCTCTACTAATCCACCCCACCCCGCCCCATACACACACACATTCTATTGTTTCACACAAGTTACAGACTGAAATAGTATTCAGTAGGAACTTCATACATGTTTATGGGAGCCAGACAGCTACAATGGGCTCCCACAATACTGCTAATACGAGTCTCAAGTGGTTGCAGCTCACCTTTATTTAACACATTGACTAGCACTTAGCAGGTGCTGGGCACTTACAAGAAGGCACCCTCACACTAACCTGATGGGACCCATGCTATTCCTCCTTAATAGAGAAGGAAAAAAGGCTCAGAGAGTTAAGTAACTTGTTAGAGATTACACAGTAAGAAGCTGAGCTGTGATTTAAATCCAGGTTGTCACCTCCACAGCACACATCTCCGTCACACTCTACTCTGCTCTGACAAATCATTTAAGATTAATGTGATGAACAGGGCTTAAGGTCACTTCCTAAGAATGTTCACTTCTTAAGTGAAACTCACAGTGAAGTCTTCTCTCGAAGGAAATGAGCCAGCTCAGACCTTTGTAAACTGTGCTTTCCTAAAGCAAGGTGCACCTGTGCTTTAAACCAGAAAAAGTGAACAGACTCGGTACTGCTGAAGAAGCTGTCATTCTCAGAAGTGTCCGTGGGGCCAGCTCTCTACTGGACTTTGGGACTCTGAAAACCCGGACTCCACGTTGGTTCTGCAACGTATTAGCCATGATTACTTTAGGATGTAACAATCTCTCTGGACTACAATTTATTTTTTCAGAAAATTAGGTACCACAGAAGCTTCACACAAAGATGTTGTGAGAATGAAAATGGGTATTATATGTAAAATCACCTAGCAAAAAGTGCCTGGCATGCAACATGTGCTCAAGAAGCGATTCTCACAAAAAGAAATAAAATAGAGGCAAACAGGTGGGCCTCAGCTGACATTCAGTGCTCTGAAGGACCCACCACACTGTTCTCCACGAAGCAGCCTAACCATACTTGTGTGGACGACTGGCCCTCTTTGTCCACAGATTCAACTAAACATGAATGAAAAATATTAAAACAAAAAAATTGGGCTGTGTCTGTACTGAACATATATGGACTTTTTACTTATCACTAGTCCCTAAACAAAACAGTGTAACAACAATTTATATATATCATGTACATTTTATTCAGTATTGTAAGTAAACTAAAGATGATTTAAAACATACAAGATGAGGGGTGTAGATTATATGCAAATGTTATACAGCACAGCACAAGGGATTTGAGCATCCACAGATTTAGGCATCCTCAGGGATCCTGAAACCAAACACCTATATATTCCAGGGGATAACTGTAGGATCCAAAGTCTTCTGGAGAGACTGGTGGGACATGATAACGACAAGAAAACCTGTGGACCAAAGGACCTTAGAGACCTTAGCTCAAAAACAGGACTCTGTCAACATGGCTTCCCTAAAACTTGCTATAGGTGAGACCACGCTGTCATGTCTATTTACAGTGCAAAGCACCTTCTGATCTGCAAAAGACCCATGAGCAAAAGTAAAGAAGAAAGAACTGGAAGTTCTTAGTAGCAGTTTCCTGAGACATCAACACTTAGCTGAGACTTCTCAATAAATGTTGCCTAAATAACAACTGAAGACTTGATGAAGCAGATTCTCCTCTTTTATCTGCCCTGTGCACATGATCTAGCCATATAATCACTGTTATTGTACTTTTAAGCATTTCTTTGCTCCCAACATATGTAGAAAAATGAGAGCAGTGAGTTTAATAAAAATCATTGGAAACTTACCTAATTTGCCACAATTCCTTCCTACCTTTGATTCCCCTTTTCATAACCCTTTCCTCGCCCCCAACCAAATATTCAATATGGAATTGTTAAATAATGGACATTCTAGAACACCAAAAGAATGCCATAGGTAAAGTCAGGCCTTATTTCAACATATGAGAAACATAATTGGCATCACATCCAGTATAGATGTCCCTCTTCTTCCTCCCCTTAAACTACATGTATCTTATGTTAACCCTTTTTGTTTACCCTTTCTTGGAGGCAGAGAATAGGGAAGAGATTTGGAGACTGATTTCTCTGGAGTCTAAAAGATCAAGAGGGAATAGCTCTCAGCGAGAAGGTTGAAGTAACAACACAAAAATACACCACTGAAAAATTTAACTGTGAACAATGTCATTTAGTGCCACCTTCTGAGCCCCTTCTTCCTCTAGCTCCATCCTCTGTCCAGCCTTTATCGATTTCCCCACCCCCACAACCAGCTGTACCAAGGAAGTGATGAAGAGGGACTCGCTAGATGCCATCAATCATTGTCAGCAAGAAGAGAATGAAAAGAATCCAACATATGTTCTTGAAAATGCCTCCCACTCTCCATTGCCGCCTCCCACTCTCCACTGCCGCCTCCCCCTCCTCCTCTTCACCGACATACAATCTTTAGAAGCAGTAAGCCACTTTTTAATATCCTGCCAGTGGCAATGCATGAAGGCTAGACAGAAGCATCCCTAACACCATGCTGCCTTTTTTTTAAAAAAAAAAAAAAAACACGTGTGTCTATAGTTACCGTTCACACATACTCCTCAGGCCAGGGTAAGGGCAGGACTGCACACCACCCAGATACTGCCAATCCCCACCCCACTGAGCACGAGGCGTGATGATGAAACTCCAGTCCCTGGCAGGGTGGCTGAATAGAAAGGATGCAGAGTATAGGTAGCAGATGGTACTCTCTGCAATTCGTTCTGAACACAGAGAACAGGAGTCCCTTATTTCTCTGCTGACCACCATGACACTTGATGGATCAATTCCTATGACAACAGCTCTAAGTATACTGCACTAAGAATAAAATAGGGATGTTTCACATGGAAGATAGCTACTTGTGTTCATTTCTCGAAGAGGTATCTGGGACAACTTGCATCACAGGTCATAGAAAAACTGTCTTTGACTCTGCCAACCCTTATCTCTACACTGGCTAAACAATGTAAGAGCAGAAAATCAACACAACAAAAAAGATTAACTGTGTGTAAAGGTATTAATCACAACGATATTAAAAAATAAACAAATCAGGGTCAGCAGGTGGCGTGGAGGTTAAATTGGCTGGATAGTCAACTCCATGGTTCAAGTCCCAGATCCAGAGGCTTGAAAATTACACCAGGTATGTGCCCAAAATCCTGATGGGAGAATGGAGAAGAAGGGATTGTAATGTGGCCATCCAGGGATGATTTCTTGCTTTCTCTCTTTCTCTATCTCTCTCTGGTGGACACACACACCCTGCAGCAAAAATTAAAAACTAAATAAATAAACAGAAGCCCAATGATGGGAGAGATTGCAGTGTTAAAGTGCGTTACACAGATAAAATACTATGCGCCCATGAAAATGTATGATGACCACTTAGTAAAATGAAAGAAAGTTGATACAGTAAAGGGACTAAAGGAGCAGCACTGAAGTTCATGCACTGTTTGCTTCATTATGTGATATGTGTCCCACTTATGGACAAACGAATAGTGTGAGTGTATTCAGTGGGTATGATTCTAATCAGGGTTTCCTAAATTTGTTTTGAAATGTTGTTTGTGATAAAAGCTGAGATCCAAGAAAAATCAGGGTAAAAGTCACCAAAATTCCTTCAACTATTTTCAGAATCTCGGCAGAGACACACCGAGAAATTAGATGGAACCCCTGAAAACAGTAGAGATTGGAACAAGGGAGCCATACCATATGAATAAATTAAAAATACTGGGGCCAGCAGGTGGTGTGGTGGTTAAGGCACTAGACTCATGTGGCTAACTGTGGTTCAAGTCCTGGACTTAGAGGCTTGTCCCCCCCCCCTCTCTCTCTCTCTCTTTCTCTCTATCTGGTGAGAACACATGACCTACAGCAAATTTTAAATAATAATAATTATTAAATAAATAAATAATTCTTAAAAAAAAATGCTTACACACAAGACAGGCTATCATGCAAAAATACATAAACTGAACTGCATCTGAACTCCTCCAGCAGGCCCAGGTGTGTTTTACAACTGTGAAGTTAATTTCTGCAATAGCGAACTGGTGCTGTTCCCTCTCCAAGACACAACCCCTGCCCCCAGAAAGCAGTGGCCTTAAACAACACAGATTCTGCATGGTTCCAGCTTCTAATTTTCTTTCTCCTTAAAACAAGATTTAAAGGCTACAGGAAATCATCATTAATGAAAAAGATTTAATGTTAATGTGCATACAACTATGGCACACAATTGCATAACTATAATTTTGTTTAAATATAATTGGGGGGTCTGCCATGAGAGCTGAGGTCTAGTGATTTCAGAGATAAGAGCAATGAAGATGTTCTGCTGAGAATCTACCCTAATAGAGCCCCTGTCTCCTCCTCTCTGTCTCTCTCTTTTTCTGCCTTTATGTCTCTTTTTTAAAATTTTTCTTTTAAAAAACTTTTTTTAAGGTAGTTTTTTTCTTGGCTCTGAAATCTTCTTTTATCTTGGTAATAATCCCCTCCCCTTTCCCCCTCCCATCTAGGCAAAAAAAGGCAGGCCAGAAGAAGACTGAGTCCACCACGAGAGCTAAGATGGTTTTCATTTTTTGCTTTTTATAATTAACAAATAATTTTTTGTTTTCTTTATCCATTTTTCTCTTTTTTATCTTTCTCTTTTTCTGTTTTCTTATCCTTTTTCTTTTACCTCATCACTTTGTTGCTCAGCTTCCACCTACTGAGTGTCTAGAGTTTCCACCTACTGAGTGTCTAGACACGTCTAAATAAAACGCTACCAAATTTGAATACTATTTGGGTCCTCATATTCCTCAATTTCCACTGAATCCACGTCACAAAGAAAGAAAAATGCAACACCAGAGAGTTTGTAGACCACATCCTCCTGTGCACCTCTGATCGATCAGATTGATCTTCTAGAAATTAGGAAGAAACAGATAACCCATCAGATGACTAGAAATCACTGCAGGGTCACAAGAAATAAAAGAAACCAAGAAAATACCTCACCCCCTAGGGAAAAAAATAACTCCTCTTCATCCACAGACAGTCCAGTGGAAATCATGGGAAGGTCTGATAAAGAATTTAGAGCATTCATAATGACAAAACTAACAGAGATGGAAGAGAAGAGGGACAATGGACACTAGAAGAAAAAAGGCCAATGAGGGCCAGGAGGTGAGGAAATTTCTTGCAAGAGCTTAAAGAGGAAAATACACACCATAAAAGAGTCAAATGGAACTGTTGGAAATGAAGGCTATAATACAGGAAGTCAAAGTCTCTTTTGAAAGTATTAAAAGCAGACTAGATCATAAAGAAAATAGAATCTCAGATGTAGAGGACAGGATCACTGGACTAGTAAAATCCACCATGAAGACTGAGAAAGTAGCCCCCCAAAATGAGACTAATATATAAGAAATACTAGATACCATTAAACATCCAAACATCTAGATAATCGGTATCCCAGGAGGTAAAAAGACTAAAAAGGGCATTGACAATCTATTCCAAGAAATCCTGGGAGAAAACTTCCCAAACCTAGAGAGGCATTCAAAGATCCAGACCCAAGAAATACAAAAGACCCCAAATAGGATCAACCCAAGAAGATCTTCTCCAAGACACACTGTAGCCAGAATGACCAAAACCACAAAGATACTCAGACTGGCAAGAGAGAAATGTCATGTTATTGACAAAGGATGTCCCATCAGGCTAACAGCAGATCTCTCATTGCAAACAATGCAAGCAAGGAAAGAATGGTAAAATATATTCAAAGTGTTGAGTGAAAAACAATTTCAATCAAGAATACTATACCCAGCAAGATTATCCTTCATATGGGAAGAGAAGACAAGAACATTCTCAGGTAAACAAAACCTGAAAGAATTTACTAACACCAGGCCAGTTCTCCAAGAAGTTCTGAAGGGAGTTCTGTCCCAGGACAACTAAAGTCAGACACACAGAAATAAGAGTTCTAAAACAGCTAAGAAAATGGCCAACTAAATGGTAGCGACAAGTACAGAGTTGAATGTTATCTTCTGAATTTAAATGGAGAGATCGCACCACAGCAGAAGATAAAGTACATGAGCTCGAACTGGTGAAAAAGAATTGTATGACTTCTGACCAAAGCATTACTGACCTTCTATGCTTTGTTTTCCAGTGTTAAGGAGTTTTGTCTTTTCTCAAGTTGAGTTCTAACCTGTTTCCTGGCTTTAAGTATTAAGCAAAAGTTTCTTAACATTTTTTTATTTTGATTTATTAAAGTTAAAACTGCCTTTCATGAAATTAAAAAGTGTATCTTAAAAAAATACCTATTTGGTAACCACAGTAAGCTGTATAGCCTCAGCTATGTGCTATTTTATAGTATATTCATTCTACCCACAGAGTTTCATGCATAAAGTCAACTTTTATCCACAGATATGTATACATCAGTTGAACTTACTATTGAAAGTATTTAGATTAATTAAGATATTTTTATGAATAAATACAATGTGGGAAAGAATAAAGGAATGGAAAGCAACTACAGAAACAAGAGACAGGGTGGGAAGAGGATGGGAAATGACAGAGGGTAAGACATAGGGGGGAATATATATAAATTATAAGAGATATTTTATATACAAAAAACAAGAAATGGAAAATTATTTGTTGATAATAATATGTATGTTTAAGCCACTTTACAGTGTATTCTGGCTGGAAAATTGCATTTTGTATGCTGTGGTGATGTCCAGTGAAATTATGTAAACTAAATAAAAATAAATAAATAAAATTGGAAAACAGTATGTATAAAAATAATCATGTAATATTGTTTTAAATATATAGTCATGTAATACCTACATATATATATATATACATGTACATATATGTGTATGTTTATATAAATATACATATATAAACATATAGTGACATCTGTAAATAGTCATTTATATAACTATATGCCCAGAAATTAGCCAAGGTTGGCTACAAAGGAAACTGGCAAGTGTAGTTACTCTGGGGAGGAGAACTGATTAGGAAGAAGACTTACCTCTTGGACCCTCTTTTGGGCCTTTTAAATTTTATCCCATATGGATACATGACCATATAAAAATGTTAAAAACAATTAAGGGGCTAGAAGGTGGTATGGTGATTAAGGTGCTGGACTCCCAAAAGGCCGACCATGGTTTGAGACCTGGACCTGGAGGCTTGCTTTCTCATTTTCCCTCTTTCTCTCTCTCTCTATCTCACTCTGGTCAAATTAAAAAAAATAATAAGCAAAAATAAATAAGTCTTAACAAAAACAATTAAGCAGCTACCCACTTTTGTAGTAGTATTACAAAATAAGCTTAGTAAGTAAAATGTTCTGGGACCAGCAGATGGCGTAATGGCTTTGTCGCTGGATTCCCATGTAGTCGACTGTGGTTCAAGTCCTAGATCCGGTGGCTTAAACTCATGCCATGCGCATGTGCATCGTGCCCAAGATCCCAAGAGGAGAATGGAGGAGAAGGTATTGTGTGTGGCATGTGTGATTTCTTGCTTTCTGTCTCTCTGTCTCTCTCTGTCTTTCTGGTGAGCGCACGCTCCCTACAGCAAAAGTAACCTCTTCAAAAAAAAAAAAAAAAAGAAGTCAAATGTTCCAATTATACAGAATAGGTAAGAATCTGGCTGAGATCTCCTCTTGAAATGACACCCTGATTTCTCTTAGTTTCTCCTGGGCCCATTCTGCCCAGCTCACCAGGAGCAGCTCACAGCTGGCAGCATCTGCAGCTGTGCTGGCTATGCCTCCTTGTTTTAGATGGAGGTTAATAACTAATAGAACCCTGCTGCCAGAGTATCCACCTCAGACCACAGTCGGCAGGCTGGGAGCTGCTGTCTGTGTCAAAAGCCCCTGTCCTGTGGCTCAACCGTTCCCAGTTCCAAGAAGTATAGACTCTTCTGTGACCTACTATAGCTGCAGGGAAGGCAGGAGCCCTGGGGCTTCAGAGTTCTTACACCCTTACAAAGGCGGCATGCTGAAAATTTTAAATGAAGGGGCTGGATGGTGGCAGAGGGTTCTAGGTTCTCGTCCAGATCCCTCCCTGAACACGCCAGGCACCTACATGCCCATGGGATAGGCTAGGGGCAGATCACAGAATGAGGACCCTGTTGTGGGTGCTGCCTCTCCCACCCCCAGCTTTCTTTTGTTCCTGCACATGTACATTCATGAAAGAAAGAAAGTAAACTTAGAAATATATATTTTTAATCTGCCAGAGGATGTTTATGCTTGCCAGAGAGAGGAAAAAAAAGTGAGAAAGCACCCACCATATGGCGTGGTCACACCACAACTCTTTTCTCCCTCTTTTTGGGATTTTGGGTGTGCACACACACACATACACACACATACACGTATGCACTCACGTGTACACACTCCCAGCATGCTTTTCAAGCAGCCAGCTCTGGGACTTGAACTAACTACTTGGCCACGTGGAAACAGCAGTCTTAACTGCCATGCCATCAGATGACCTAGATGAATTTTATTTTAAATTGTAAATGAAGACCTTTTTCTTAGAAGTCAGTTTACCTACTGTCTGCCAGCTCTTTGGTAGAGCAGCAGCTGGCCGGGGTGGAGCAGCCACTGGAGTAGCCCCGGG
>NW_006204954.1:497193-557059 GCF_000334495.1 Tupaia belangeri chinensis
GGAAGAAAGTAAACTTAGAAATATATATTTTTAATCTGCCAGAGGATGTTTATGCTTGCCAGAGAGAGGAAAAAAAAGTGAGAAAGCACCCACCATATGGCGTGGTCACACCACAACTCTTTTCTCCCTCTTTTTGGGATTTTGGGTGTGCACACACACACATACACACACATACACGTATGCACTCACGTGTACACACTCCCAGCATGCTTTTCAAGCAGCCAGCTCTGGGACTTGAACTAACTACTTGGCCACGTGGAAACAGCAGTCTTAACTGCCATGCCATCAGATGACCTAGATGAATTTTATTTTAAATTGTAAATGAAGACCTTTTTCTTAGAAGTCAGTTTACCTACTGTCTGCCAGCTCTTTGGTAGAGCAGCAGCTGGCCGGGGTGGAGCAGCCACTGGAGTAGCCCAGGGAAGATGAGGGGTCACCAGGCAAGGATGAGTTTGGATTCACTAGAAGGTGGTCTGCGGGGCTGCTCTCCAGTATGCCCATTGACTGGACATCCTTACTGCCATCCATAGTGAATAATTATCCAGACAGAAAATTAAGTACTGTTTCACTGCCTAATAACTCTGTCACTGTTGTATGTGAAATAAACGTTGGAAAGAGAGGAAAACTGCTTTCTGTGGCAACTGCTTACAGAAGGGGGAAATGCAAATACATGTGAAGAAAAAAGCCATCTTATCCCCTCCCCTCAGGGAAAAAAACCAAGTAGAGCTTTTAGCAGGGAGGGTCAGAAGCAGCCAGAAAGTAAACTCCTATGCAATAACAAAATCAAAATTTAGCCTATACAACTGAATACTTATGTCCGGGTTGGAAAAAGCAGACAGACAAGGAAATCTTTGCATGATGGACACATACAGAAAAGGGCTGAGAAGTAGGAGACTGACACTAGCTGAGACACACACACCCTGTGGTCTCCCCAGTGACAGGAAGCACAAGTCATTGGGACTGACTTTAAAGTGACAACGAGGCTCCCAGCTTTCTTGCCTGGACAAATGACCAAAAGGGTGTCAGAGAAGGAACCTGCCAGAGGGAGGTGAAGGGAGAGCAGAAGTGAAGAGCTGAGGCAATGAGGCCGCCTCGGGCACAGAGAACTGCTCTCAAATGGATTCTTCTCCAACCACCAGCAAGTACCGGCTCAGGATCACTAAAATGCCTCACCCTCATGAAGTCACAGCGACCACACAGAGCGAGGGAGGCTGCAAACCACAAGCAGAGTCACACGAAGGTTTTAGGGAACAGGAGCTGGTTATAGGAGAACGCTACTGCACACAGGCGTTCTTGGGTTTCAGGAAATATGGCTTGAGCGACAGTAGAGCCAGCTCTGTGCAATAACAAATCATGCAGCGAGGGCTTTCTGGCCCGGCTTGGGTTTCACAATGCCTCCGGTTCATGGCTGCGAGGCAGCCTTACCCAACACTATCTAGTGCTCTGTAGGACGCAGGATGGGAAACTCGCCCATTATCTTCACAATCTAAACATTGCTAACTGTTTTTCTTTTTCTTTTCTTTCTTTCTTTCTTTCTTTCTTTTTTTTTTTTTTTTGCTATAGGACACGTGCACTCACCAGAAGGACAGAGACAGAGAGATAGAAAGCAAGAAATCACTCCCCACCCCCTGCAAAGGGGGGATGGCCACGCCACAATCCCTTCTCCTTCATTCTCTCGGGATCTTGGGCACACACACACATGCACCTGGCATGAGTTTAAGCCACCAGGTCCAGGACTCGAACTGCAGTTGACTACATCGGAGTCTAATGACAAAGCTGTTGTGCCAACTGCTGGTGCCGCTAACTGTTTTTCTTGACCATGAACAGAAATTACTTTTATTTCTGAAGCCAAAATTCTTGCACATACACAGAATATTAAATGGATGAACATATATTCACTCACATATGCCTTATATTTGTGAAAAACAGATTTCTCAGTAACCGAACCAATCATCAAATAAGAGTAAGCAGGGACTTAGAATTAGGTGGCAACAAACAGAAAAGACACTGAGTCAGCCTATGGCAGAGCCACTAAGTCAGTGCCTGATGGATAGACAGAAAATACAATTTCAAATTGTTCTCTGTAAGAGGAAACAATGTCAAAACAACTTTTAACCAGTAGGAACCAATCTCTTGGCAAGACCTGCCCTCTGAGGGACTCTGTCATGCAAGAATAGATAACAGGGAGATTTCAGATTTTATCAGGAGAGGACAGTGTCAGTGGAGGTATTAAATAGCTAGGTAGAGCATTAGTATTAGTTATAGCTAATCACCTAAATTATTTACATAAATTGGAATAAACTCAGACTCAGAAAATCCACTCCAGTAGGGCTAGCCAATAGATACTCACAGGGCTTAGGCATTTAACAGTGAGGAGAGAGGCTGGCTGGAGGCTGCAAGCTGCTCAGCTCTTGCCCATTGCTGTTTATGGGAACCACTCTGGAACCACAAGGGCCTGGCATTTGAGATTTCTAGTGAAAAATCCAGATTTTTATGAGCTTCTAATTTTTTAATGTTCAGAACCTAATTAATGAACAGTGAAACCACTCTGCATGTTGAATGAGACACATCTAAAACATTTTCAGTATGTAACGGAACAAAAATATGCTCAGAGAGTGTGTTCTCGGGTGGGTGAAAGTTGGTCTTGAGCATGCAACAGGAACAGTTGCCCTTTCTAGCACATTCTTAGAAAGAAGAGCTTCCTCAGTGATTAAAGAATATGTCAGAAGAAGCTTGATCAAAGTAAAATGGGACATACGAGAAATATAAATCAAATCCACAATGAACTATCACTTCATCTTCATTAGAACTACTAATTCTTTTTTTTTTTTTAGAGGTTTTCTTGCTATAGGATGCGTGTGCTTGCCAGACAGAGACAGAGAGACAGAAAGTGAGAAATCACCCCCTCCAGGGGGATGACCATGCCGCAATCCCTTCTCCTCTGTTCTCCTCTCGGGATCTTGGGCACACACGCACACGCGCCCGGCGTGAGTTTTAAGCCACCGGATCCAGGACGTGAACTGCGGTCGACTACGTGGGAGTCCAGCGACATAGCCATTATGCTAACTGCTGGTCCCAGAACTACTAATTTTTAAAAAGTAACAAATATTGGTGATAGTATAGAGAAAATGAAACCCTTGTGCACTACTAGTAGGCATGCAAATGGTGCAGCCCCTGTGGAAAAGAGGTTGATAGTTTTTCAACAAGTTAAGCATGGAATTACCCTGTGATCCACATTGGGTATGCTGAATCCTAGGTAACAACCAGAAGAAGTGGAAGCAGGGACTCGGATATATACCTGTGCACCAGTTTTCCAAGCAGCCTTAGTCATGATAGCCAACAGTGGGAACAACTGGAGTGTCTCTCAACAGATCAACGTGTACACAGAACATGGTATCTCCATACAAGGTAACATTATTTATCCATAAAAGTAAACAAGATTCTGATAGGTGCCACAACTGATAACTGCACTTTGAAGATATTATGCTGAGAGAAATAAACCAGGCACAAAAAGACATGTACTCTGATTCCATTTGTATGAGGCACCTAAAATTCATGGAGTCAGAAAATGGAATAGAGGTCGCCAGGAGCTGGGAGGAGGAAGAAAAGGGAATTATTGTTTAATGGGCATAAAATTTCAGTCTTGCAAAATGAACAAAAAGTTCTAGAAATGGATAGTGGTGATGATTGCATAACATTGTGAACACATTTCATGCCACTGAGTGGATGCTTAAAAACTGTACATTTAAAATGGTAAATGTAATATTAACATATATATGTAACCACAATTTTAAAAAAGAAAGGAAAAACAGAGAAGGTAGTCAAAAAGAGGTACCTTTCTGACATGCTGGCTTCTCAGCAACCAGTACAGGAGCAAGGACCTCCAACAACCACCCCTTACACATTAGAAGCTGGCTCTGCCCTGAGGAAGCGCTGTGGCTGTAGGAACCTGGCTGTTCCACAGGAACCTGCCCCAGGACTGCCCATATGGCTGTGCAGGGGACCAGCCTGTGTTCCACTGTAGCCTGGGCTCTGTGCCTGGAGAAAGGAATGCTTTTTTCCTTCGCAAAAAGGCATTAGAGGCCAATGATAGCCTGAACTTTCCTACCTCAGACTCTCCTTTCATTGTTCCTGGATCAAAACTGCAGTCATTCCTTGTTCTCCTTCCATCAGTGCTTCCAGCAACCCTATGCTTCTCTCATCTGCCCGGTCCTCTCCACTCCCATTGCCACTTGCTACGTTAGGGCCTTTGACCTCTGGCCTGGACGTCTGTCTGTGATCTAGCACTCTACTCCAGTGTCCCTTCCCCAGTGATCTAGTTTACATGTTGCCGCCAGACTCTCTTTTCCCACCAGGGCTCACCATTTCAGCCATGTATTCTAGTGCTTTCTCTTCTCTCTCTTGTATCTGTTGGATAAATGAACAATGACAGAGCTTACTTGCACCTAATTGTCAACTCTGCTATTCATAGTAAGACTCTTGGAGTTGATTTTGTTGCCCATTTCTTAGGTGACTGTAATGAGGAAGCAGCAATTCAAACAACCTACCCAAGAGAACACAGATATTTCCAAGTCCCTGGCAAGGAGTCAGTAGAGGGAAACTGAAGAACACTTGAAAAATCTTGAACCTTCTTTTCTGACAGCTTATCAAAATGATGCTTATGGAGAGCCCTTTAGCATCTTCTTAAAAGGGGATACATTTTAAGCCTGGCACTCAACTCTGACGCAAGCATCAGTAGGTAATAACCTGGCCCTATCCTCTGATCACTGCAGAACAGGCTCCATGAGAAGAACGTCCAGGCACTGCATGGCAACTAGTGATAGAAAGAGGGCATTATAATGTAAAGAGGATATTGGCGAATGGGATTTTTCCTTATTCTTAGAACTATGGCCAAGGCCCAAAGCTGAGGACAATGGGGCTAAGTATCCTACTTAGAAAGCCATAAATAAGTAGGGACAGATACTGTCCCCTGTGGCTTACCAAGAAGACAGAGGGCCAGTCCTACTACCTGACCACTGTCCGTTCCCCCCACCCAACCCCAAAGGAAAGGGAGAGTGCTTGGTGTTGGCTTTGTGGGGAGCGAGGGTTTTAATGTAGGATACTGTCTTCTTCCTTGGCAAGTTAGGTGTATGTAAGGGGTTCCAAGAGACTCACTTACTGAGACTAGGGTTCCTGAAGAAGGGGAGATGAACGTCCTGTCCCAGACCTGGCTACGTGCTGAGCTACAGCCCTGCAGGTCCAGCCTGGGCTGGCATTGCAGCAGAATGCAACATGGTAAAGAATGAGAGGAACCTGGCATCCAACCCCTAGACTGGGGTGGGGGCATCCATGAACATGAAACTGGCACTCACTTCTGAACTAGAGGCTTGGAAGGTGGGAGGCATGCTGGAGGAACCCCATGCAAGCGCAGGTTAAGGGAATATGCAGGTATATTAAAGGGAAGACGATTACAAACCTCCCAACTCCATTTCAGTTCTGTTACTCTAGAATGAAAGAGGACCACAGTAGTTGGTGTTGTTCCTTTTGAAGGAGTGCTGAGGTCAGAGGAGCAGGAATCCTAGGGCAGCCTAGGCTGCTGGGGGCCAAGCAACAGAAAACCCACTGGGAGGGGAGTAGCGGACATGAACAAGACACAAACATGTACCAATGCTGGAGAGGTACAATGCTCTCCTTCAAGTGGACTCTTCACGGAGGGGACTGAGGTGAAGCTAAACTCAGCCCCATGGGAGTCCCATGCCCTGAGCAGAGCCCTAGCATCAGAATGAACTCCACAGAAGCAGGCGACAACCAGAAGCAGTCTGTCACACAGACTACAACTTGGTAAGCTAAATATTTCCAAGATCCTTGTTCCCTATTTTCTGTCCTCTCTTCTCTCTACCCCAACACCCTGGAGGAGCTAGAGCTCAGAAGAGAAAATAGGAGAGGACAGAACTTGAATTGCATATGCGATTAGGAATGTTTAAAAGACTAGAGAATTACAGAATATGCCCAAGAAATCCTCCAGAGACTAGAAAGGGGCTTAAAGAGAGCACAGTTGTGAGTGGTGTCTAGAGAAAATTAAACCCATTTCCTGCTGGTACCGCCAACAAATTGAGTGCTCTCCTCTCCCCATCTCTCTCTGGCAAGCACATGCGCCCTCTAGCAAGTTAAAAAAAAATGTGTGCAGTCAAAAAATAGTACACTGGGCTATACTCCAGCATGAGTCAGAGACCAGCTGTGGGTCCCTCATGGTCATTCTCTAAGGAGTGGCCTCTACTGCCCTGGGAGGAGAAGGAGCACATACCTGAACTCACATGGCTCTGCACTAAAACCTCACCCCTCCTCTAGCATTAAGTTACCAGGAAAATAAATGTGTGTGTAACATCTGCTATGAGACATCTACACACGACATCCAGCAACTCCACTAGGTAGTGGTGGTACCCCGGAATCCTGAGGTTACTTCATCTGAGCACTACACCAATGATCCAAATGCTGGGCCCAGGATCCAAACTAAGTCTGACTCCAGACAAGTCACATGCTGGCTCTGCCCCACCAGGCCCACCTGCAGGCTGAAAGGCAAACAGTGCTCAGAGGGGGTACACTGCTCTCCTTTGAATGGATTTTGGAATACGTAGCTGCGCACATGTGGATGAAAAACGCAAACAATTTTATCTACATTTTAAAACCTATAAATCCAATGTTGTGGTAGTTTTTATATTTATAATAACCTAAATCGATACATTCACCTCCTTCCATAGCAGCTCTTGCAAAGGAACAGCATGAGTACTCGACAACTACAGTCTGACCTTTAGCAGAAAGACAAAAGCACTATTGAAAAAAACGCTGGTTCTGAACAGAATGCACCACAGCTCAAACTTGCCAAGCGGTCTGCACTCTGGAATTTTGCAGTGTTTAATGTCAACTGTCCAAAACTGACTTTGTGGGGCTCTCAGAAAAAAATACCTTAATACCACTATTACTACCCAGTTCTATAGGCAGCATTTTAGAGGATCAAATGTCCCTGGAAACCATTGCACTGAATAATACTCTGGACAGGTCTTTATTAACCTTTAAAAGCATAGACTAGGGACTTAACCAAATTATCTTAGTAGTCAACCTCCCTACTGGCTGAATCAATATGCAATTATCAGGACTCTGAGTCACTGAAATTGTTGAAAGGGACTTGGCTTAGTAGCACAAGATATTTTTACTAGAAAGGTAAGCTGTGCTTTAAAGGGTGTTCTCAAACTTTGCCCTCAAGATATTACATCTCCAGGACAGAGTTCACCAAGTAAACTCACGACAAAGAAAAATGACTGTATTCAATTTCAGAATACTCTTGTATATCTCACACCACCAAATTCCACAGCCACTGTTCTTTCCTCTGTGGTATACCAGGTAGAAATTTATATAATTACGCTTCTAATTTTCGAGGTTAAACAACTTTAGATGTTTTAATACCTTCTGTGAAAAGTTCTGTTTTCTGAACCATTTTCCAGAGATATAAAACAAAGAACTTTAAAACTGAGATGAAAAACTTTGTCTTAAAATTCTTATTAAAAAAAACACACACACACACACACACACACACACACACACACCAAAAAAACAAATCCCAAAACACCAGAAGCATATCATGTGAAAACCTTTTGCCCCAACCAGTGTTCCTCCAAATTATTTAAGAATATGTTTTTGGAAAGCCAGTTAAATGGGTACATATTGGTAAGGAATAAATAGTTCTAGGGAACATATTAAAAGTTAATGTTATTCCCTTCCCTTAGTTAAACGTTTTTGTTGACTACAGCCAACAAAACAAGAAATAAGAGATTTTCTCTTAATTCCCTCACCATTCCTATTTGCCCCATCTAGTCATTAAGACTGTCAGTTTTGCTTCCAATGCTCTCTGTAACTTTCATTGCACTGGTAAGTTTAACAAGGGCTTGGATCTAAAGAACAGTATGAGCTAAACAGGCTTCAGTCTCTGCCCCTCTGCCTAGACCATGAGAGTAAGCAGCCTTTTCCTGGAACAGGCAGAGAGCAGCTCTCAGAGACTGACTCAGATCATTGTATCGATATGGCACAGACCCTGGGTGAGCTTCCTGATAGCCACAGAGGGCCTCACATTCATTTAATGTTCTATTGGTGTCAGCCTGAAATTCTTAAATTTTGGACATGATGCCCTACAGTTCCATTTTGCAGTGGGCCCTTGTGAATTAGGCCAATTGTGTGTCCTGGGTGGGTGCACAAATGCCTAGTGAGTTTTTCAAGCCTCTGGGGTCAGGATTTGAAGCACAGTGGGCCATGTGGAACAGCTCCTTCTGCTTAGTGCTTAGATGCCGTCCTATAGGGCTGGCCCTGCCAGTAACTTTTATACATTTGAACCCAATAAATGAAAAACATATCCCTTCCTGGATCACTGCAAAAGGTTTCTAAACTTTTTTTCCTGGATCTACTTTTGCCTATGGCCAATCTGTTTTCACACAGCCAGAGTTCCTGTGTGGTACAAACCTGACCTTGTCACTGCCTAAAACCCTTGCATGGCCTCTGTGACCTTCAGCATCAGGTCCAAAGCTTTCCCCTGGCTATAAGGGCACGAGCTCCAGTCTCTGCTTGCTGTTCAGCCTCACCGCATTTCTTATCTCCTGTAGCCCTACGTCACTGCCTGCCTTTTTGGCTTTTAGCTATGTTCCACTCCACCTCAGCCTCTGTCAACCTCCCTGCCCAAGGAACAAATATTTCAATCCATCTATGGCCAAAAGTTAAGATAAAATCAGGAAGAAAACCTGGCTTAAATTGACAGTTGGTACTAGCTTTAATTTTTTACGAAAAACATACCAGTCCCAGACCTGGCAACGTGAAAGTCATGCTGGGTGCATGTGCATGCATGACCAAAATCCCAAGAGGAGAATGGAGGAGAAGGGATAGTGATGTGGCCATTTCCTCCTTGAGGGTGATTTCTCATTTCCCCTTCTTTCTGTCAAGTGTGTACATGCTCTACAGCAAAAAAAAAAAAAAAAAAAAGTTTTTCAGATCAAGTTAAAAGGCCTTAAAGACCTCTGCCTGACTTTTACTAATCGCTGGAACACAATGTTCCAAAACAGCTTAGAGGGGTTTTGAGAAAACAAACTGAAGGATATTAAGGGGATGAATTCAAAGTTCACTTAAAGAAAGAATATCTGGTATATGGTCTTTGAATAGATTTAATGAGTAGAGATGATAAAAGATTCATATAAAAATATTTATGTGAAAGATTTCTTGTTCACAAAAAAAAATTAAAAGAAGAAATAGGGGCCAGCAGGTGACAGAGTGGTTACGGCGCTGGACTCCAACATGGCTTACTGCAGTCGGAATCTCAGACCCAGTGTTTTAAAATTATGCCAGGCACATGTACATGTGTGCCCAAAATCCCATGAGGAGAATGGAGGAGAAGGGGTTGGGGCACGGCCTTCCCCCAGGGGAGTGATTTCTTACTTTTCCTCTCACTACCTCTTCCTGTTTCTCTCCTGCAAGTATATACACCCTATGGTGAAAACTTTAAAAATAAATAATAATAAAGAAAAAAAGAAAACAAAAAATGAATAAATTGCCTACAACTTTTTTTCTCAAGAGTGATAAATGTTCAAATACTTACAAATTTTAACTCTGCCACTATTTAAATACTTTGACAGTAAATAGGTCAAAGGATGTTAGATTTCTGCTCCCACAAAAAGCTTTCTCAGAAGGGTATGTGCCTTTGAGTCGGAGAAGTCACCTCATCTTGATAGTAGAATGTTTACTGATAATCTGCCGTTTTCCCCAACCCACGCCCTTCGATCGTTACTATTTCAGTGGCCCCAGCACATGCTGCGGTTCTTTACAAGAGTGTTGAAATAACCAGCTCTCCATTGAGAAAAAATAAGTTAAGAGTTCTACTGTTTGCAAAAATATTGCAGATGGATTAAAGTTCAAAACATTTTAAAAATGTCAACCATTAAAGCATTAGAAAAATATATAGGGGAATGTGTTTATATCCTTGGAGAAGGAAAGCCCTCTTAAGTCAGAAACAACAAAGAAGTCACACACACAAAAATATTTATGATGCCTTTGATGTAGTCCAATTTCTTAAAGTTAAAAGACCAGGCTTAGAGAAAATACTTGCTACATAACAAAGGATTAGTATTCAGAAAATATAAAGAGCTACAAATCAATAAAGAAAGGAAAGGGTCAGCCCCTAGTCCAGTGCTTAAGGAAACTTGATCCCACATAACTGACCATGGTTTGAATCCCTGCCCCAGTGGCTTGAAAAACACATCAAGCATGTGTACATGCCCCAAATCCCAATAGAATGGAAAAATGAAAGAGAAGAGATTACAGCATGGCTATGTCCCATTGGGAGATGTTTTCTCCCTCTGTCTCTTTCTCTGATGAGAGCATATACTTTCTGACGATTACAGAGAGAGAGAGAGAGAGAGAGAGAGAGAGAGATTTTAATTGGGCAAAGGATATTAACAGGCAATTTTTGTAAAAGAAAAATTTAAATGCCCAATAAATATATGAAGAGCTGACTAGTAAAGAATAAAAATAAAGCAATGAACTGCATGTTTTCTTTTTTTTCTTCAATTGACTGGCAAAAAAATTTAAGATCAATTTTATAAAGCATTGTCAAGAGTAGTGTTTTATGAAACTGAGATCCTAGTGATAAGCAATGCAATAGTCTTACTGCACAACCCCTCCCATTCAACAATTTATTTGAAGGCTCTAATGTTGAAAAAGACTTGCACTTACACATGTAATCAGGATGTCACACTGGAAGTTCTGATCATAACAGAAGATACTAGTAAAGTCAGATACCAAAGTGAGTTATATATAAAACAATCCTTTCTGGAAAATGTGCAAAAAGGAATATGATTTGGATAATGGTTTGTTCCCCAAAGGTTCATGCTTTGAAATTTAGTCCCCAATGTAGTGGATTTAGAGGAGGTGAAGTCGAATGGGCAGAGACTGGATCATCGAGGCATCATTCCCAAGAATAGATGAATGATATCTCACAAGACCCTGTGAGTTCCAGCTCCTGTGAAAAGGGCTTATTATTCTCAAGAGTGGGTTGTTATAAAAGGAAAATGGTTTCCCCAGGTCACTCTCTAGACATGCACCCACCATCTTCTCTGCTTCTGTAAACCATGTTGTGACAACAACACTATGCACTTGAAATTTCCAGCAATGAGAATCATGAGTCAAATAAAACTATTCTTTGTAAATTACCAAGTCTCAAGTATTTCTATTAGGAATGCAATACCTGGGATTGAAAGGAAATAGGGAATGAAAGTCTTTGAAGAACCTTCAGGAGCCCCCTCTGAGAGAGTTAGTTTTAAATTTTGACTTGGCTTACAGATCAGCAGGCCATCTTACCAAAGTATCAGTCATGAAAATATTTTTCTCCCCTCTTTAAGTTCTCTCCCACCCCATCCTCAGAAAACCATGGTTACAGAAAGATGCTGAGCCAAGTTCTCCAAGATGTACCAAGGAAAAAGAAAGCAATTTTCATTACAATCCATATTATATAAAATACATATGGTTTATATTAAGAAACATACTCTATGACACTTACATATATAAACTTTTAGAAAACAGCTTAGAAAGACACAAAACATTGTAACAATGGTTACCTGCACTTGGCTGAATGTTGTATTCCCCTCAATATGTTGAAATCCTAATCCCCTCCCAGTATGAGGAGGTGCTTTATGGGAAGTGATTAGGTCATGAAAGCAGAGACCTCACAAATGGATTAGTGCCTATTTTCGTCCTTTTTTTCCCCCTGCTGTATCCAAATACCTGAGGCTAGGTAATTTATAAGTAACAGAAATTTATTTTCTCATGGCTTTGGAGGCTGGGAAGTCCAAAATCAAGTTGTGGCAGGTTTCTTTGTCTGGTGAGGACTATCTCAACCAGAGAGGTGGAACACTGTGTCCTCACATGGCAGAAAGTGAAAGGATAGGTGAGCAAACACAGCATGAAGCCTCTTTTACAAGTGCCTTGAGAATAGCTCTCATAACTTAAGTACCTATTAAAGGCCCACATCTTATTACCATCACACTGGCCATTAAGTTTCAACACATAAATTTTGGAAGGGACACAGCTAAACCATAGCAGTGCCCTTATGAAAGAGACTCCGGAGAGGTCCCTCACCACTCCTGCGATGTGAGATTCCACTGAGAAGATGCCATCTATGAGGAAGTGGGCTGTTAACACCAAATAAAGTGGTATTTTGATTTTGGACTCCCCAACCTCCAGAACTGTGAGAAATACATTTCTGTCATTATAAACTACCAGCCTATGCCATTTGTTATAACAGCCCAAAGGAACTCTGACATTACCTCAGGGAAAGGAAAGAGTATTGAGTGGAAGGGGATAATGTCAAATGGGATATTCAATTTATCCACATTATTTTAAAAGATAAGAACGTATCGTGTATACTTTAATTACAGGCATCTTTAAAATGACATTATTCCCACAAATAGAGCCCATCTGTCAGTCTTAATCTACTAACTATGGATCAGCACACATTGTAACCCTCAGTACCTGGAGCGCACCTTTGGGCTGTTTTGTAAGTGTCTGGCTGCCACATTTTAGCTTTCTCTACAACATGGTTCCAGTAAATTCTGCATCTCGGGCTTGAATGTCATCTGTGGACCTCAAACTCTGATTCTTCTGAAAGTATACAGGATTCACAACCGAAGTTACATTGTTTTCTTAATTTTATTTTAAGAAATCCTTTCTGTGGTTTCCTCTGTTAGCAAAAGTAGGAAGAAACAAGACTTTGCCAAAGGAAAACTAAGATATACATCTGGAAATAAACCAACATAGGGAGAATTAAAAAAAAAAAAAACACTGGCAGCTGAATAAAAAAGGATATTTAGAAGAACTTGGAGAGGGATAAGGAGTCGTCTGTGTGTATGTGTGTGTGTGTGTGTGTGTGTACCCATATGCACAAATACACGATTTGTTTTGCAACAGGAAAAACCTAGCACTAACCTATAGTCTGTGGACTCCAGAGACAAAAGCAGTGTTTTGATTATAGACCAAATATCTTAGGAAAGCTGATCATCACTTTGAAGAAACCAGTGAGTGACAATCATAGGTTCTGAAAATGAATGGTGTTACCCAGACCAATTGCCAAGAAAGGCTGGGTGAAGTTCCCTTTCACACTACTGCAAACAAAGCAGCCTGTACTTTGTACATGTGGAATCTTCTAAACTCATAGCTCTACATTATGGAACAAGGATTGTCGTATTACAAACATGCAGGTCAAGGATATTTTCTATATTTTTACATGGTTGGAAATGTTTAAAACATAGTGTTTTGTAATGCACAAGTTTACATGAAAACCAAACTTCATATTAATTTTGATAAATAAAATCTTATGGAATTCTGCCATATGCATTTGTTTATATATGGCCTATGACTGCTTTCTTACTACAAGAATAGTCTGTATGACCCACAAAACCATCTGGCCCTTTAAGGGAAAACTGTGACAGCCCTTGTTCTAGACCAATCAGACCCTCTTTACTCCCATTTGTGGGAGACAAATATTATGATTGCAAGAAGCAACTGGTCAACTTCTTACATATGTTTTAGTGATTATCAGTAGTTGCTCAGGGATGTTAAACTCTTTTATGTCAGCCCATCAATGAGTGCTTATTTCAGCAGACTTCCTGGACTCAAGCCACTTCAAAAAAACTATTCAGTCTGTCCATGGGTCACAAATGCCCCTATGATATGTGGCTCCAATGTTAGAAAAATACTTATCAGTTACAGGATAATAAGCAATGTCTCAGGGATTTATCTCCTATAGCTTCTAACAATTTAGAGATGTATGAATTTCACATTAAATCATATTTTAAAAATAACTACTGTGATGCCTATACATAGTGTTTTATAAACTCTGAAGTACCATGCAAAAAACATTCAGCTAACTGAGTTTGAAGAAACTTTATATGAACTTTTAGCCAAGTCAGCTTCAGGAAGAACAAAATAAAGAAATGAACCATACACTGGTTATACTTCTCTTTCAACATTCTGACCTCCACTCAACATCACTCAATATTCCTACATGCCCCTTCGAAACTCGTCTCCCCTGTACTCTAAGATACCCGTTCCATCCACCTCACTAACATCCTTCATTGGATCCCTGGAACTCATCCAGTCCACATCCCGAGTGGCAATTCTGCTCCTGTCTAAACTACCTTCCCTTTGCTTCTCAAGCAAACCAAATCTGGCCTTTAGAATGTCATTGGATGGGTTTTGTTCTGGAGGCTATAGGATAGGCCCTCCATTCTTAAAAGCAGAGTTATCTACAAGGAAGACATAAAACTTAAGACCAAGAACTTAGCATGGTGTCCTAGGAGTCTAAAGAGCTAGGGATTCAGAGTTTGCTCAAATGAACCACCTTGACCATCTATGGTCCTAGAGTATACTTCTAGAAGTCATGCTATACACATAGGAAAGGATGCCCTGATGATCTGACACAGATATTCCAGATGCCTAGAAATTTCTCTGAAGAAAACTTGAGCTTCTGCTTCTGTGAAATAGGTAACTTGATGTCAGAGATCCTATGAAGGGGCCATCTCCTCCTCTCTAGCTCCTGGCACCTTTTACCTGCTTTGTTTTAAACAGAATTCACACTTACTGTGCACTGGTGCTTCACTAAGAATGACACTATATATAATAAATAGAGTCCTTTCTGTTGAGGAACTTCAACTTGTTGGGAAAACAACTCATATGTGAAATAAAAAATGACCAATATAAAATCAAACACACCAAGTGACCAAAATGTGTGGGAGAGACAGTCAGAGGGGGACGTGAGAACGCTGGGGAGACAGTGTGGGTAAAGAATGGCGAGAATGTGGCCAAGAGAGAAATCCCACCAGTGAAAGGACAGAAAAGAAGAGCTGTGTCTGACGATAAGCAAACCACCTTAATCAGGTCAAAGATCTTCATTAGTGAATTAGAGAACAAGGTGGCTAAGACAAAAGGTCATCGCCTGAAGTCCAGATGGCCAGAGAAGTTGAGACTGGAAAAAGAGGCAAAAGGAAGCTCTTCAAACAGGAGGATGATGTCATAAAATCAGCATCTTGGGGATATAGAATCTTTCTCTTGGTTGTACAAGTTGGATAAGAAGAAAGAAAACCATGATATGGGAGGTCGGTAGATAATACATGATAAGCATGAACTTAGGTACTCTGAAGTTTAGATTAGTAGGGAAAAAAAAGTGTAAACGAAAATTGCAAACAGTGAGTTCTGGTAAATAGAGACAAGGCATTTCTTCTCTAGCCTTGCCTAGAATGCTTACCATTCATTCATAGTCATCAAATTGGTGAGTCACGGTAAGTGATCATGATGATGGCCAAGGCACAGGAAAACCTCCTAAAGTCTGATCTGGACCTTCAGAGATTAATATGATAATTACAGATTTCACCCTTAGTAATTTAATAGATTATAGGTTGGAAAATAGTAATCCATGCACAGTAAGTATATTTGGGAATTCTCTATAAACCGCAACTCCTTGTTTTTCTCACCATACCAGGCATTGGTTTACTATAATTGCTCTTTAGGGCCACTCCTGCCTGTGCATTCGGAAATGGCACAGAGTAGGAGAGGCTTACTGTGGGAATCAAGTGTTTTCAGAAGTGCTGGTTTGCTGGAGGATCCCTGGCTGGGCTGGAGAATGACTTTAGGTCCCCAAGCAACTCCCAATTCAGTCTTTGCAAGACAGGAAGCGCCTCCAAGACTAGCAAGCTCACACCTTCTTGAAGCTGTTTAGACACTGTCTCCATCTGTTCCCCTTAACAGCTTCCTCTTGCAGAGGCAACGCTCTCCCATCTTATCTGGCTTGAGTTACTGCCAGTTTGTTTTCATAAAGATCACTATCTTGGCCAGACACTGGGAAATAAGTGAGACGACAAATCTGGTTTTGATGAAAAGGAGACATTAAATGGGGTGTTAGCCATGACCCAAGGGACAAGGAAACCCTGGAACTCCACTGCCTCACTGACTTCATACCCACGCTGAAGGGTTGGATCAAACACTATGTATCCTGCCTTTAAAAGTCATCAGAGAGAAAGGAAGAGTTGCCCAGTGCCATGATATACCTACTCAGTAGCCAGCCAGAAAAAAAGAACACATCCTTATGTCCCATACGTGTGTTTGCTTAAGAAAATATTTGAACAAAACTTGGGTATTTATTCTTTTGAGTTTCTTAAGTAATGCAAGTAGACCACAATCATGTGTTAAACCAGAATCTAATGGGGTAACCAGACTTTTGGATCCCTGCAGGTGTAGCAGTTTTGATGTGAGAAAGAAGTGGTCCTGCCTCTTCCAAAAACAGCCAAGACACACCTCTATTCTGCAGTCAATTATCAGGGGACCTACTTCTTAAATGTAAAAAATAGCTTGTGCCCCAAGGGGTTGGAGGGCACTTCTAGCTACTGCTAAAACTTTGTGCAAGGGACCAGCAGATGGTGTAATGGTCATATCACTGGACTCACATGTAGTCAATCACAGCTCAAGGCCTGGACCCAACTGCTTAAAACTCATGCCAGACGTATGTATATGTATATGCAAAATCCCGAGAGGAGAATGGAGGAGAAGGGATTGCAGCATGGTCATCCTCCCTGGGGGATGGTTTCTTGCTTTCTGTCTCTCTGTCAAGCACATGTGCCCTATAGCAAAAATCTCTCTAAAAATAAAATAAAACTTTGTGCAAGAGTGAGTGAGAACGGGGAGGTGGACACGGTGGGGGGAGGGGGGTTGAGGTAGGGGTGGCATTTTTGACAGGGTCTCGCCATGCTGAAATCCTCCTGCCTCAGCCTCCTAGTCAGCCAGGACCATAGGCTCGTGTCACTGTGCCTGACCTGTTTAGGTTGTGCTAGGAACCAAACCTGCGCCTTCCACGAAGTTTAAAGCACCATGCAGCAGTACCGTCCCACCTGGGTCACCAGGACTGGGCCTGTTAAGACTTTTGTAATAAACAAAAAGCTAATTCTCTGTAAATAAAGGCTTTATCTTGGCAGACAAGGAGCAAATTTCCTAACAGATTCCTTCCCACAGACGTTATACTTGTCCTCTTCTCCATATTACATTCCACCCCTTACGCAGCTTCAGGGTCAGCAATCCTTGAGAAAACATGAAAGTAAAAGAAATTTTCTTCTTTTCATATAATCTGTTTCTGGATTCTCTGCCAGGTAGAAAGTCTGCCCCTGCCTCTCAACAAGTGCAGCAAGGGTAATTTCATATCATGATTTCCAAAAGAAGTCCTATCAGAGGAATGAACATACCTTAGTCACCATCTTTACACAAGGAGTTAGGCTGGGCATGATATTCCTAATCCTTTCAACCACGATACAAAGTAGGTATCATCCACCTTTTACAGACAAGGAAATAGACTTTTTGAGGCTAGGTTGCCTATGGTTGCATACCCAATAAATGTTCAAGTTAATATTTTAGCCAAGTTCCTCTAAAGCGGGACATCTTAACCTGAAATCCTTGGGCTCTTGGCCTGAGGACTGGGAAAAGAAAACAAGTATATTTTACTTTCACTAACCTCCACCTGAAATTCAGCATTTTTCTTCAATTATGAATGTAGGCAACCACCCACAGGAGGTACTGACAGTTCCTGTGGCTTTGTTGCCAGTAGAAATAGACACATTTATGTTTGTCCCTATTTAACAGTTATAGTCATCATTAGATCCCACAACTAGAGCTTATTATTTTGTGCATTAGTAAAGAAGCACACACTATACATCACAAATTCATATTTTTGATACATAAATATTTTTCTCAAAGTTAAATATTTTGATAACTTTTCAGTGCTGTTGGCTTCCTTTGTAGTCCTATTTATCTAACTTCACGCATGTGAAAACATTATTCTGAGTGGAGTGCCACAGACTTCATGGCCTGCTAAAGGAGCTCCTGCTAGAAGAAAGCGTAAGAGCTGCTCTCACCCCAAACCGTACACTTCTATTTCCACCCAGCCTGCCACACTCTATATTTGCCTCCCTACTTCTTTTCTCTCCCAGACTACCTTAAAATAGTTTCCCACACAGAATTAAGAAAAAAAAAAAATCACTGAAGATTCAACCACTAAATCAACGAATGCACTGTCTCCTACCAGGCAGTACTTACATTTATAAATTTGCATGGCTCCAGATTTTAAGTCCCAAATTAGCCTTAAGTACCATGGGCAAAAACCCAACTTATCATTTGCTGACATGATAAAGGACCCAGGCACTCCATTTATCAGAAACCCTAGAACTACCTAGCTGTCTCCTGCCAGCATGAAACCATTTCCATCACAAACAATGGCACAATTGGTTAAAACAAAACAAAAAAATAATATCATAAAACAACAGTAAACTAATCCAGAGAGGGCTGTTGCGCTCCAGCCAAGATTCTCTGAGTATCAAATAACATCTTTCTCTTCTACTTAAAAATGCCAAGGCAGCTCTCTCCGACGTCCAGACTTACCACAGCCTCATGGTAGTCTCAGGGGAGTGTTCCTAAACAACACAGCAGACTCATATGCATAATGCAGAGGGGTGGGTTTCCTCAATGAAAATAAGACAAGGGGAAAGAGCTTCCTCACTAAATACACTGGCCCATGGCATGTACTTGTGATGGGTTCCAGGGCAATCCCAGGGTGTCACTGTCCTGATGTTACTATAAGCATGTGCAAGATTATCAAGAAGAAAGCATATTTCAGATTTTACATAATGAGTCTAACATTGCAAAATATTCCCTAATTCCTTAGTGGGGCTACTTATGTTAACTTTCTTTTTAAATGAATCTTCCATTCAGTACACACAAAAATGTGAATACTCTGGTTACAGTGTGAAAGAATTTCTTTAACATAAAAATATTTCTTAGTTGATTCAACAGAGCCATGATATCATTTCTTCCTCTGCCTCGTTCAACACTATGTTTTCTGATTCTTAACAAAGAAATTCTTTGTGGTTTCATGTTAAAAGCAAAGGGAAAAATCATGGCCTCCATTATGCCCAGGCACATGACTTGACAGATCAACACTGCCTTCAGTTCTGTTTTTCCACCATCGCAGAGTTTTAGCTTCTGCGTCATTGGATCAGTATTAGCTGATTTTCAAACACAAGGGTCCTATGGAGAACCACAGCATGGAAGCCCTCCCGAGTTCCTAGATGAAATTGTCAGATGACTTTACCAAACTGCACCAATTAGCCCAGTCTCAGTGAGTTCTGAAAAGTCAAATCAAGCCACAGACATAGGCAGACATAAGCTGGAAGTGAGGCTTTCAGTTAGCTAAGGTAGAGTACTTCATTCAATGCCAAGGGTTATTCAATTCTCTTGTTATCAAGACCAACAAGAATTCTGCTAAACCCCGAGAATCTGAGAACAGGCCATCTTTTGTCTTTTTTGGGGACCCCTTCCCAACAGTGAGTAACCCAGGAGGTTCACACTGATCTCTGAGCATGTGCCCCAGATTATTTATAGACTCCTAAAAGGGATTGGTTAGTATAAAGGTTACTGCTTGTCAGCCTCAAAAAGTGGGTAAATAAACCCCAGATGTGTGTGAGGCCAGGAGCATGTATAACCATCCCAACAGGAACAGAACAAGCTCTAGAACCTCAATTCTCCCCCCAACATTTGTTTCCAGTCGATCAATTTAAACAAATGAAAAGAAATGTGATTATTAATCAGGAGCTCTTTGCTACTTACTAGATGAAAAATTTTCAAAGCACTTGGAAAATGTATGTCCCAGAAGAGATTACTGAAGTTTCCCCTACTCTAGTCAGGGCCAGATGACAACAGCTGAGCTATGACTGCACAGCTGTTGGACAGAAGGAGTCTAGGAAGTCCCCCATATACCATGCTTGCCACAAGCTCCAGTCCCGTGTCTTAGCCGTGCCTTATCTATTTGATATCTGCAGACAAAAGTGTGCACATTTCAGCTAGATGTGTAAATACCTTCAACACGGGTAGCAAGAATTCGATATGGCAAGATTTCTAATGTAAACAGTGCAAAGAGCATGGATCAAACTTACCTTCCTTTGAAAATTAAGACTGAGAAGAAATTTGTGAGTTTGCTAATTATATTTCTTTCCTTTCGACATCAGGGTATTGTACAAAAAGGCATTCAGGGCCAGTCTGTGGTGTAAGGGTTAAGGAGGCTGGATCCCACATGGCTAACTGTGTGGTTTAAGTCCCAAATCCAATGGCTTGAAAAACATGCTGAGCACATATGTGTGCCTGCCCCAAATCCCGAGAGAATGTAAGAGAAGGGACTGTGGTGTGGCCATCCCCCACCCCCACCCTCCTGGGGTGAATTTTCACTTTCTCTATTTCTTTCTCTATCTCAGTCTCTCTGTAGAGTGCATGAATCCTACAACAAACTAAAAAAAAAAAAAAAAAAAAGACAATTTATAATCGGGATAGATGGTGGTGAGAAAGAACAAAAGCATCATTTATTTAGTTGAAAATAAATAGAAAGATTAAAAACATATATCTGAAGACCAAAAGGAATTTAAAAAATCACCAATTTCCAAAACTCCTAACTAATCCAATCCAAATAAGGTGACTTTTCCAAGGCCACTATATTGAATGTCCAAGGTGCACAGAACACAGATTTCCTTGGTTAATGGTTGATCTCTCCACTCTACCATGCTATCTCTGCTCTGTCAGTACACAAAGGAGTAAGCCTTTCAGGCAATGGCGATTATGTTAGAATGAGTCAGAGTCACACTGTAAATTCCTCTCAAATGCTACCAAATTCTTCTTCCTGCATCCAAGTTAAGTCTGCTTTCAACCTACAAAATCTAACATGTTTAAATGAAAAACATAAATCGAAAGAACCTACACCTCCTTGAGGTTCTCGAGAAGAAAGACCTGACTCGGAATCTTACGAGAATAATAAACTGTCAATTCATAGAAATATGCTCCATCCTGGGTATAGAACAGGGCAGAGAGCAATGTTGAGCTAATGAACACGGCTCCCTAGTGAAGGAGTTTCTGTTCCCAGTCAGTAGGAACTTGAGAACAAGTCAATACAATCTCATCCCTTGTGAACATGACTTTATTGCAACATATAAGATCTTAGGGCTATTTCATTGGATCCATTTTTCTTTAATTATCCATTTCTTTTAGTGACACAAACAGATAATGTAGAGGAATGAACTTCAAACTAGTCTCCAAACCAGTGGACTCAGTAACTCGTGAAACTTGCTAGAAATGTAAATTCTTGTGCCTATCCCCTTCCTGTGGAATTAAGAATTCTGGGAGTGAGACCCAACAATTCGTGTTTTAACAAGTTCTCCAGGTGATTCTGAAGCAGCTTACAGTTGAGAACAACTGAAGCAGAATATTCCAAAATGTCATAATGATGTGTGTTTGATGGACTGGTTACTCTGGCATGCAGATATACACATGATGGTCTCCTGTTCCTAATGCTTTCTCTACAGGGGCTCTGAAACTTGTACAAAGTATCAAGCTTATTCAAGTTAGATCACTTTCTGGCAAATATCTATGGCAGACACTGCCTAAAAATGAGTCATTTTTCCAAAAGTATGGAGGAGTTTTATGAAGACAGAATTTATGACTCAGTTTTCTATTGTTTAAGTAGACAACTAGCTCTAACCATTACAAATTTGATTTTGCCTGCTGGTCCCCAAAGACAGAAACGGTAACTGAAAATAAAAAGGAGAGAAGTAGGAAATAGTGACGTGAGTACACTCCGCTGCGTCGTAACTTATGGAAGCTGGCTTGCTCAGTGGAATTGGTACACACAGTGAATGCCCTATAGAGATGGCCATTTGATCTTTAAGGGTCTGGGCCCAATATTAAATAAGAGGAGATCTAAATGAACAACTGAGTTTCCTGGTATCTCTATGGCAGTCTAAATCAGAATTTTAGAAACATTTTTGTAGGAAGAAAGATGAAAAGTGCTTAAGATATAAGAATCAATGGATGCTTTTAAGAACTATAAAACATCAATGAAAGAACTCAGAGATGACCTACATAAATGGAGAGACCCACCATGTTCATCAGTTCGAAGAGTTCATATAGTTACAGATGCCAATTCTTCTTAAATTGATCTATAGATTGAACACTATTCCAACAGAATCATTTTTCAACATACAGACAAAATAATAAGCTTTATGTGGAAAAGCAAAGGTGCATAAGTAGCTAAAACAATTTTTAAAAAATGAAGTGAGGGGGTTCATGTGACACATTTGTAAGACAATATAGAGTTGGTGAAATGACAGACACAATGGATCAATGGAAAAGAGCAGGGTTCTTTCCTATTTTCAGAAATAGTAATCTTCAAAATGTTCATGGAAAATATACAGTATTAAAAAATACTATGCATGACTTTCAAAATAAAAAATAAACTCATACTTTAATTCTATTTTCCATGGAATTTTGAAGACCCTTTATAGAACCAAATTAATATGGTCAATATTAATATTGATAATATTGATTTTTGATAAAGGTACAAAGGCAATCCTATGAAGAGGGGTAGTCTTTTCAACAAATTTTGTGGTATAATTAGAAATCCCTGTGTACCGGGGACCAGCAGGTGGCATGGTGGTTAAGGCACTGGACATTCCCACATGGCTGACCACGGTTTGAATCCCAGACCTGGTGGCTTGCTTTCTCACTTACTCTCTCTCTCTGGTCAAATTAAAATAAATGACTTAATAAAATTAAATAAAATAATTATTTTAAAAAAGAAGAAATCTCTGTGCGCCAAAAATAAACCAAACCAAAACAAAACCCATGAAACTATACCTTACATTTTGTGTAGAAATTAATTCAAAATATGTCACGTTCCAAAATGTAAAATATAAAATTATGAAACTTTCAGAAAAAAGTACTGAGGAAATCTTTGAAACCTTGGATTAGGCAGTTTTCAGACATGAAACCAAAAATACAAATCTTAAAAAAAAAAAAAGATGATAAATTGACCTTCACCAAAATTAAATGCTTTTACGCTGTGAAAGACAGTATTAAGAGAGTGAAAAGATAAGTTACAGCCTGTTAAACATTTGCATTTCTGGAGCCAGCAGTTAGCATGGTGGTTAAGGTACTGAACTCCCATAAGAAAAAGAAAGTGAGTTCAGTTCCACTGAACTCCTGGACACAATTCAAGTCCTGGACCAGGTGGCTGGCTTTCTCACTTTCTTTGTCTTTCTCAGCCTAACTCTGGTCAAATTAAAAGATAATAATAAATAAAATTAAAATGAATATTTTTGAAAATCTGCATTTCGGATAATCAATTAAGACTTGTATCTAAATATATCAAGAACTCATAAAACACAATTAGAGTCTAATTTTTAAAATGGGCAAAAATATTTAAGCAGACACTACCAAATAAGCACATAAAAAGATTGACTAGTAGGGAAATTCAAAATAATAAGAGACACTAGCACACACCTAATAGAATGGATAAAATAAAAATAAACCAAAACAAAATAGCTGATAAAACCAAGTGCTGAAGAAAATACAGAACAGCTAGAATTCTTATACTTCACTAGCAAGAATACAAAGTGGTAATAGCCATCCTGGAAGATGGTTTGGCAGTTTCTTATAAAATTAACCATGCACTTTCCATATGCCTCTGCATTTCTATCCTAAATACTTATCCTAGAGAAACAATGCACAGCTCTGTACACAAATATTTATAACAGTTTTATTCACAGTCACCAACAACTGAAAACACCCCACATGTTCTCCAAACGAACAGTGGTACCTCCCTGAAATGAGTTAACCCGGCCATAAGAAGGAACAAGCTATCATTACACACAACATGCATGAGTCTGAAAAGAAGCCAGTCTTCGAAGGTCACATACTCTATGATCCCATTCACAGGACAGTCTCGAAAAAGCAAATCTGTAGTCAGTAGTTGCCAAGGGTTAGGCACAGAGGGAGGGTTGTGTTTGGTCATGAAGCAACAGCACAAGGGAGATTTGGGGACAATAGTTCTGTGTCCTTATTGTGCTGATGACTACATAATACACGTATGCATTGAAATTTGTAAAAGTTTACACCAAAACTTTATTTTAATGTATACAAATTTTTAAAATAAATTAGGTATAAATAAATATAAAACACTGGGCTGTGTTGGGTTTCTTGGGATGTTGACTACTTGTCTTAACCCCTGTGGTATGTGAGGTCATTTTTTAAAAATTTTTTTAAGAGTTTTTTTTTTTTTTGCCATAGGGCGCGTGCGCTCGCCAGAAAGACAGAGAGACAGAAAACAAGAAATCGCCCCCCAGTGGGGATGGCCACCCTGCAATCCCTTCTCCTCCATTCTCCTCTCGGGATCTTGGGCAAGCACACACATGCCAGCGTGAGTTTAAGCCACTGGGTCTGGGACTCGAACCACAGTTGACTACATGGGAGTCCAGTGACATAGTCATTATGCCAACTGCTGATCCTGTGTAGGTCTTATTTTTTAAATGATAAATTTCTAACAGGAATTTCCTGACTCACAAACTTATATACACTAAAACCTTAAAATCCATTCACATTAAATGACTGAAATGTCAATTAATAATGTGAATGGATTTTAAGGTTTTAGTGTATATAAGTTTGTGAGTCAGGGGAGAAGGTTGTTATATGGCATGTGCACTCACCAGAGAGAGAGAGAAAGAGAGAGGGAAAGAAAGTGAGAAATCACTCCCCAGGGGAATGGCCACACCACAATCCCTTCTCCTCCATCTCTCCACTCTCCTGGGGGGTGATACAGACACACGTACCTGGTGTGTTTTTCAAGCTGCTGTATCTGGGACTTGAATCATGCAGCTGGCCATCTAGGATCCAGCTGCCTTAACTACCATGCCATTGGCTGGCCCCCAAAAGTTATTTGATCAACTAGTTTAAATATAAAACATATTAAAATTTGTGTAATTGCCCTAAAAATTGAGAATCAGATGAAAATACTATAATCTCTCTCTATATCTATCTATTTTGATAGAGAGATACATATTTATGTTTTCTGTGGTACTGTCAACTCCATCAATAGTTTTTGGTAAATAGCACATAATTTCAATGTGACCCTGGGCAAATAAACTTTGTCCAATTACAAGCAAACATCAGGTGGGCTATCTAAACTGTAATCCTGAACTCTCCTTACTTACATGCTTTCTTCCACTCATGTCCTCATGTAAGAAAAGCAACACTGGGCCAGCAGGTAGCACAGTGGCTGGGAAGCTAGACTCCCACATGGCTGACCACGGTTTGAGTCCCAGCCCTGGTGGCTTGCTTTCTCACTTTCCCTCTCTCTTTCTGTCTCTCTCTAGTGAGCACATGTGCCCTGCGGCAAATTTAAAAAATAATGATGATAAATGAAGTTAAATAAAATAATTCTTTGGGAATAAAATAGCAGCACTACCATGTCAGTGAGTTCCTACTATAAAAATAGGTGCTTTATATAGGTTTTTAAATTTTTTAAAAATTTATTTTATTTATTTTATTTCTTCCTTGGGAGAGGTAGGTGATGGGGGAGGCAGGCGGATAAGCACCCCAGAGTCCACACTCACAGCCTGACCCATTCCCTCCAGCCAGGTTAATGGGCACGCATGTGAGCCTCGCATGTACAGGGAGGCCAGGGATGCAAACCTGTGACGTCCCCATATGGGTTCATTTGTATTACTGCTGCACCATTATCTGGCTCCTTACTTATTTTTAGTTGACAATTCATTGTATATATTGGGGCCTAAGGTGATGTTTTTATCCAAGTACATATTGTAAAGAGAATCAAATGAATCAATATAGCCCTCATCTCATCAGCTGATTCTTATCTGGGAATGAGAAGATAGATTTTGATTCAGCTCTTACCACAGCTTACTTTCCAGTTGAGGAATACAATTTCATGATCACACAGGATCTTCTAGTTCTTGGCACCCAACTCTCTCAACCCAATCCCCAACAATTCCCACAGAGAAACAAGAAGTAGAAAGCCTCCACCTTAACACTGTCTTCCTTGTATATCTACCATCTGAAATAGTTCCAGGGACATAATAAAACCAAGCAAACACATTACCGTCTTTGCACGTTTTATCTTCCAAAGACAAAATGAAAACCTGACTCCAGCAAGAGGAAACAAAATCTGGGGCAACGGCATGGAAGTTCAAAAGGAGCAAGTGAGTTTGTACTCACTTCTCTGAAATCATGCCCATAGGTGATACATATTTATATGTGCATGTATGTGTGTATCCAGATATATAAAGTTTAAAAAGTATTCTGGACTGGGGCCAGCACGAGGTGTGGCGGTTAAGGTGCTGGACTCCCACATGGCTGACCAAGGTTCAAGTTCTGGAACTGGCAGCTTGAAAATCACATGGGTACATGGGTGTGTGTGCATGTATGTGTACCCAAAATCCTGAGGGGAGAATGGAGAAGGGAATGCAGTGTGGCCATCCCCCCTAGGTGGGTGACTTCTCACTTTCCCTCTCTCTGTCTATGTCTCTCTATAGCGAGTGCATACACCCTATGACAAAACCTTAAAAATAAAGGAAAAAAAGTATTGTGGACTAAAGATATATGAGATCCTAAAGTACTTTCTTTTATCCTTTGTTAGCTGCCTCAGGGGAAAAAACTTATTTTATCTTTCCTCATAGATGAAGCAGAACACCAAATTTTTCTTTCACTAGCTGTTTTATGAACTGTTCCTGCTATCTTTGACTTCTTAAGAACCTCACATTTATAAGCAATGGGGTTACTATCTTGCCTCTTATACACATTACTTAAAAACAAGCATTTATACATGGAAAATCCTTTGCCAATTTAAAATATATGTTTTCTGGCACATGGAACCTCCTTTGCCAATTTAAAATATATGTTTTCTGGCACTGGAAACAAAATTTCAGGTTAAAATAGCAGCTCTTCTTTGGAAAGCCACCAACTAAAATTGACCACGTAATTATCTTCTCCACAGAGCACCACCACTTGTGTCTACTGGTGGACGCTCAAAGATCCCAATCACGCATGTCCAACGGTCATTTCACATCTCCTGTGGCTGTTTTCTGCTCTATTTTAAAGCACTAAGAATGCTTTGGACATCTTTCCCTCTCACATATCCTACCCCACACACACACACATACTTTTTCTACAAAGTTCACTATTTTTTCCCAACCAATTAATATAGTGATTATCCTAGAAATAAAAAAAAATGACTTTTAATTCATCTATAATCTAATGTGAACTAAAAAAAATACATGCCATTAGCTATAGTTGGGAGATAGATCATGAGTTTTTTGTTTGTTGGCTTGCTTGTTTTTAATTTGCTACAGGGCACGCACACTCAACAGAGGGGTGGGGAGAGAGAGAGAGACAGGGACAGAGAGAAAACTGCCAGGTCCAGGACTTCAACCACAGTCTACCATATGGGATTCCAGCACCTTAACCACATCACCTATTGGCCTCAGATCATGACTGGTTTTTTTAAGCTTTATGATTTTTTAAAGCTTACAAAGTATATAGCACCTGAAACACTAAAAGGATGTGTCCTTTTCCTCAAAACAATAAAACATAATAAAACAATCTAATATTTTACTAACTATTCTGGTAGCCACATTGCACTATGCGTTTATGCTGAGTTTACAGGCAACTAAAATCTTAAGCCCTTTTTCTACATGCTATCATTAAATTATCTCCCGCTTTAAAAAGAGTATCCCCTTCTTCCACAATGAGGGAGTTTATATCTCTAAATCCACTTCTGTCTTTCCAGCTGATATCTCTCTTGACCATTATTTTTAAAGAAACAAAAGACGACAAAACAAAACAAAAAAGGACTATTTTGGGGGGGAGAGGTTTTTTTTTTTTTTTTTTGCTATAGGGCGTGTGCCCTCGCCAGACAGAGAGAGACAGAAAGCGAGAAATCACCCCCCAGGGGGGATGGTCACACCACAATCTCTTCTCCTCCATTCTCCTCTCGGGATCTTGGGCACGCACGCACACGCGCCTGGCGTGAGTTTTAAGCTACTGAGTCCAGTCGAACTGCGTTGACTACATGGGTGTCCAGCGATATAGCCATTACGCTAACTGCTAGTCCCTCTATTTTTCTAAAAGAATAGCACATTCAGTATTTGAAGTCCTGCCACTTAACATCTGGTCATCTCTCAAACTGAAATTCGACTTGTTGAAATGTTCTTTGCTTAAATAATTTTAAAAGCAAATAAGAAACAAATTTGTTCCTTTAGATGCATACTTTTCTACCTCTTTCTCACCTCTGTACAGCCGTGCTCTTTTAAGTCAGCTATTTTAGCTGATCTCTTGAATGTCGGAGGTAATAACTGAGCTATTAAATGTTTCCCATTTTACTTGGGATAAAGAGACTTAGAAAATATACCAAGGGGATATATACAACTCAGCACTTAGATGAAAATAATTTACTAAAATTAAGCCACAAAGGTGAAAAAAAAAATCTTTAGAAGAAAACTGTTTAGTGAAAGACTCACTAGATTTCTTAGTCCCCAAAGAATGTGAAAGTATTCAATGCATTCTTCAGGGCCAACTCTATTCAAAGGACTACAGGGGGTTCAAAACAAAGGTGGAGTGGGACCAGCAGATGGCATAACGGCTATGTCGCTGGACTCCCAGGTCGTCAACTGCAGTTCAAGTCCTGGACCCAGTGACTTAAAGCTCACGCTGGGTACATGTGTGTGTATTCCCGAGATCCAGAGAAGAGAATGGAGGAGAAGGAATTGCAGTGTGACCATCCCCTCTGGGTGGTGATTTCTCTCTTTCTGTCTCTCTGGTGAGTGCATATGCCCTACAGCAAAAATCTCTCTTCAAACAACAACAACAACAACAACAAAGGAGAAAAAAAAATAATTTTGACCATCAAATAGCACATAATCCACTTTTTGGGGAGGGGAGGCACATACAACATAATGCTCAATATAAGACCAGAACAAATATCAACACAAAGTTCCCAACAAGGTGCTATGATGGAGAGCACTTCTGATTTCAACCATCAACCTAACATTCTAACAAGAACTCAGAATAGGAGTTGCATGATGCAGGTGATGGAGAAACCATGGTGGGAAAGGGGCAGAAAGGGCTTTGGACCAGGGGACAGATACAATGAGGGCTCCTTTTCAGAAAGATGACTCTGACAGCAACATGTAAGAGACTGGAGTGGGTAAACCTCCAAATATAAACAGCTAGCAATGGGACCAACAGTTAGCGTAATGGCTATATCGCTGGACTCCCACATAGTCGACCGTGGTTTGAATCCCGGACCCGGTGGCTTAAACTCACGCCAGGCGCGTGTGTGTGTGCGCCCAAGATCCCGAGAGGAGAATGGAGGAGAAGGGATTGCGGCGTGACCATCCCCACTGGGGGGTGATTTCTGGCTTTCTGTCTCTCTTTCTCTGTCTGGCGAGTGCACGCGCCCTATAGCAAACCCCCCCCCAAAAAAAAAAATATATATATATAAACGGCTAGCATACTGGCTGCTGGAAAAGGACAGAGAAAATATAATCAAAATGGAAAAGCTAGTCCACAGAGTCAGTGAAAGATTAGGTGTGGGATGGGAGAGGACAATGGAATTTTAAATATGACTGATGTTTTAAGGACTGGGATTAGTGATTTTAAAAGTGAAGATCTTAGAGATATGGAAGGAAAAACTTGAAACTTGGCTTTTAAAAAAACCACAGTAGGGAGGCCAACAGACGTCCAAAGTGGCTACATCGCTGGACTCCCACATGGCCGAACACAGTCTGAGTCCTGGACCTGGTGAGTTGAAATTCATTCTGGGTACATGTGCATGCAAGTTCAAGATCCCAGGAGGAGAATGGAGGAGAAGGAATTGCAGCATGGCTATTCCCCCCCCCGGGGAGGCGATTTCTCACTTTCCCTCCCTCCCTCTCTCTTTCTTTCTCTCTCACTCTGGCAAGCACACACACCCTAAGGCAAAAACCTTTTAAAAACACACACACACTAGGGTCAGGTGGTGGCTTGGTGGTTATGGTTCCCACATGGCCAACTATGCAGTTCAATTCCCAGATCCAGCGTCTTGAAAAACACCGGGTGCATACATGTGTCCAAAGTCCTGACAGGAGAAATGGAGGAAAAGGGATTGTGGCATGACAGTCCCCCATAAGGGGTGCTTTCTCACTTCCTCCCCTCCCCATCCCGAGTGCACGTACCCTCTGGCAAATTAAATACATAAAATAAATGACACATTTCATTAAAACAAAAAAAATCATATTTTGAACATTTTTATGCTCATACAAAAATCAAGGAAAAACTACAAAGAATTATCACACATACTCTCCCCATACTTGAGTTCCCACTCTTACTAACATATTGCATTAGTATAAAGTATTTGTTACAATTGATGAGCCAATACTGACAGGTAATCGTTTATACCAGGTTGTAGTTTATATGAAGGCTCATTTTGCACATTCTATGAGCTTTGACAAATAGATGATATGTACCTGCCATTTCAGTATTACATAAAAGTTTCACTGCCCTAAAAGTCCTCTATGCTCCACTGACTGTTCTTCCTCCCTCCCTCCCAGCCCATCTACTGCTGATCTTTTTTACTGTCTCAAAGTTTTACATAGTTTTACTTTTCCAAAACATGTTACCCAGTCAGTTACTTCCACTAACTCTTTCACTGTGTCCAATCAATACCTTGGAGGCTATTTGAAAGATGGGAAGCTACTGAACTTCAGGATCATAAATGTGTTTTGTAAGAAATTCTAGGGGGCCAGTGGGTGACATGGTGGCTAAGGCACTGGACTCTCACATGACTGAAAGCAGTTTAAGTCCTAGACTTGGCGGATTGAAAAAAATCATACCAGGTGCACGTGCATGTGTGCCCAAAATCCCAGGAGGGGAATGGAAGAGAAGGGATTGTAGCATGACCACACCCCCTGGGTCATTTAAAATGTGTATATAAATAAAGTGTCTAAATGTGCTAGATCTTATTATTGTTCCAGACTAGCAATCCTATAAAAAGTGATACTTTGGTGACTGATTAATCAGTTTCAAACCTGAAATTTTCCTTCTCTGCCCCAACCTTGAGCACGTTAATCTCTGCAATCTCAAGGATTCTTAGAAGCATATTTTGAGAACAATGTCATGTTTCTCAAAGGACTGCTTGAAGGACTGAGATAATAAATACATTAAAAATATTTAACACAATGCCTGACACGGAGCAACACTCAGTGAATGTTCACTACGATTGTTTCACGAGCCCTGTACATTTTCTACCAAGGAGAAGCATTAAAACTGGTCAAGGCTATGCCAGCTCAAAAGGTAACATTTTCTGGGAACCAGCAGTTGGCGTAATGGCTATGTCGCTGGACTCCCACATAGTCGACCGCAGTTCGCGTCCCGGACCTGGTGGCTTAAAACTCACGCCGGGTGCGTGTGCGTGCGTGCCCATGATCCCGAGAGGAGAATGGAGGAGAAGGGATTGCGGCGTGACCATCCCCCCTGGGAGGTGATTTCTCGCTTTCTGTCTCTATGTCTCTCTCTGTCTGTCTGGCGAGCGCACGCGCCCTATAGTGAAAATCTCTCTCTCAAAAAAAAAAAAAAAAAGGTAACATTTTTTTAAACACCTATATACACAGTAAATAGTTGTTAGATACAATCATTAGGAAAAGTTTTTCTTCCCCCCGGAAAATAATGACTTGTTAGACTTTAAGTCTAAAAATCAGTGAATATCTACACCCTCAGATACAGCGCATTTGAGAAGCACTCTAGTCTCGCTGTGGTTCTAACTAGCTTTTTCCTTGCCTAATTAAATGAATAATAACATACCTCAGAATTTGGGTGTTTTAGAAGCTGACATCAATAAGCCCAACTTATCTACTAAAAAAGGCAACTAAAAGCTTTCAATTTCATGAAATAGAAAGTTTAGCTACTAAAGCAGCAAGGTTAGCAGAAAGGTAAACTTGACTCAGAAAAGGATCATGAATGTGCAAGCCAAAGGTTCTGAGGGATTTTTACGTTTTCCTTCCAATAATATGAAAGTCTTACATAAAGTCTGAGTTCACACTTGTATTGTGCCTGACAATCTCTAATTCCAGATACCCAATCAACCATCTTGGAATAGGATTCAGGATCCCCTCTAATAACAAATCCTATCTTTGAGCTAATAGTCAAATTCCACTGCAATTTCTGTCTTCAGTTTGTCTTCTCTTCTTTTTCTTTTTTTTTTTTCTTTTTACGAGAGTGAGTTTTGCTATAGGGCATATGCACTCACCACATAGACAGAGAAAGTGAGAAAAGGGATGGCCACTCCACAATCCCTTCTCCTCCGTTCTCCTCTCAGGATTTTGGTCATGCATGCACATGTGCCCAGCGTGCATTTTAAGTCTCCAGATCCAGGACTCAAACCATGGTTGGCCATGGTTGCCGTAACCACTATGCCACCTGCTGGCCCCAACAGTTTGTCTTTCTAACTCTGACAATGTAAATAAGAATTTGAAGAGTCCATATCCAAAGCAACCTAGAGATGACCTGAACTGTAATATATTCTTGATCTAAAGATGTCTACGGAAGAACTATACGCTGATCATCTGTAATAGGTTCATTTAAGAAACATACTTCTTCATTGTAGGTGCCCATGCTATATGGTAAAATTTTCTTAGCAATGATTTAATACATTATAGGGACATAGGAAAACAAAATCATTTAAAAGTATTCTAAGAAATGGGTTCTCTAAATATTATTTCCTGTCATTTTAAGATAGGAGAAACTCTTAGCAGATCTTGGGAAAATATTTGGTGTAGAAGAAGTTTCTTATTCATTCTGCACTGACTGTCTGCCATGGGCCAAGCACAATGGGTACCTTTCTCATGTACCGTACTATAAATTAGCCCATATCTGACTGCAGGGTACTTCCTAAGTCTAGACATAACGACAGTGAAATAAGGACAAGAGGTTTCATTTCAACACAAATAAATGAGGACTATAATAGAGGCAATCTATAAAGTACAATGTGTCTTGCTTTTCTCACTAAGCATTATAATTATAAACAGTTTCAATGTTATTAGTCTGTCTTTCTAACCATCATCTACGTTTGCCTAATACTCCAAGGATTGGCTAGATTAAATGTGGTAGACAGCAAGTGTCATTTCCAACTCTTTACTGTAAGAAGTGATGTTATGATAAGCATGGAGCATACACTGCACTTGAAATTGTTTTCTAGGGCAGAGTTTAAAGAGACACTTCAAGGTGCTTGACACACACAGACATGCACACAAAGTCATGTGTCACTTAATGACAGGGATGACAAATGACAAACACATCATTAGGTAATTTCAGCACAATGCAAACATCATAGTATGTGGGCTTTAAGCATGTGTCTGCCTGTGCTTTGTTTTAGTAAATTAACAGGTAAAAAGGGCACCTAACTGAGTTTATGTTGTTTTGTAGAACTGAGCATGTTGGAAGCCTTCTAGTTTTACTTTTCTAAGTAAACCGAACTGGCTACTACTGATGGCCCATATGACTACTGGGCCTTTGATATTTTCCCTCTGAATCTGTATGCAACTCACCTGATCCTCATTCACTTCTGGTGCTTGATCTTCAGCTTTTAGGGGAGCTCTGAAAACCAGCAGATCAAGAAGGCTTCCCGATGTACCTGTTTCCATCTAGAATAAACTCTGCCAAAGGCTCCCTATCCTGTGTGCTGTATGGTTCTCCCTTTATTCCTTTATTCCTTTTCCAGGTTAGTTTGGACCTCTCTCAGATTTCTTAAAAATCAGACAGACCGAAGGTTTAGTTTGGTACTACATTACACGTATACTCTAGCCTGCCTTTTCCTTCCTACCTCTTCTTTATCCCCAATTGTGATTAAAACCTCTAAAAAGGAACCTACTCTCCCTTCCGATCCCTCTCACAGGCAAACCCCATCCCCATGTATGATGATGCTTTTCATGGCTAGGAAGAAAGCTCTAGACTTGCTTGACCATACATCCCTACCAGTGAGCTATTCTAAGCACACATGCATTTGTTTACAAATTACATACATGTACTCCAGCTTAGCAGAGTAGTTACCAGCACAGCTCTGTTCCCAGAGCCCCAGAGTTTCACAGCCTCCTGCTCAGCTGCATTAGCAAGTCACTAAACCTCTCCCTGACGGCTTCCATACCTATAAAACAGTTGTAATGACAGTACTTACTTCAAAAGGTTTTTGTGAGGATGACAAATACATGTAAAGCACTTAGAACAGAACTCGACACACAGAAAGAGCAAGGCAAGTGTTTACTATTGCTGCTGTGTACTGACATGGTCTACATTTTTAATGGACTTTTCCTTTCTTTCAAAAAAAGGTTTATTTCAGGAACCAGCAGTTAGCGTAATGGCTATGTCGCTGGACTCCCATGTAGTCGACCGCAGTTCGTGTCCCGGACCCAGTGGCTTAAAACTCACGCTGGGCGCGTGTGCGTGCGTGCCCAAGATCCCGAGAGGAGAATGGAGGAGAAGGGATTGCGGCGTGACCATCCCCCCTGGGGGGTGATTTCTCGCTTTCTGTCTCTATGTCTCTCTCTGTCTGTCTGGCGAGCGCACGCGCCCTACAGTGAAAATCTCTCAAAAAAAACAAACAAACAAAAAAAGGTTTATTTCTTCTTTCCAAGGAGGGAGAGGCACACCCTCAACAAGATCCTCACACTGCAATCGACTCCCAGTCAGCCCACATCACGGAGGCGCATGTGCACCCAGCATGTACGGGAAGGTCCCTGGGCCCAAACTTGGACCTTCCTATTGGGTCAGCATCACAGTGTGCTGTCACCACTGCCCCATAGGCTGGCCTCGACTTTTTTTTTGTAGTAGTTTTAGGTTTACGGCAAAATTCAGCAGAAGGTAGAGATTTCCCGTATACCTTGTCCCTCTTCCATCATTATCAACCCTCGCTCGAGTGGTAAATTTCTAAGATATGTATTTTTTTAAAATATGGCACATGTGCTCACTTGAGAGGGACGGAGAGAGAGAGAGATAGGGAGGGAAATTGAGCAAGCACCTCCCAAGGGGACTGACCACACCACAATCCCTTCTCCATTTCTTCTTTGGAGATTTTGGGTATACACACACAAGTGCCCAGAGTGCTTTTCAGTCTGCTGGGTTAAGGACTCAAACTGAGCAGTTGGCCATATGGGATCCAGCCGCCTTAACCATCATCGCACTGTCTGTCCTCAGTGTCACTTTCTATCACTGATAAGTTCACACTGACACGTCAGTATGATCCAACGTCCACAGTTCACATGAGTTCGCTTAGACCTAAGAGTGGATCAAGGCCTCAGAGCTGTCTAGGAGCTTGAAAGCTTGCAGGACTTTGGTGGACCCCAGGAAATTATACACACATCATGCTAACTCATCTGCCTAATCCTGTCTGGTCCATGGTGGTGGAAACAAAAACTAGGCACTGAAGGTTCTCTTCAACTTTTAAGCCAAGCAAAGGGCCTGGACCCAATTCATACTTAACTAAATAAGACTTCGCACATTTTTTTTAAGTGAAGACCTCATTACATAACTAATGCTTATTTCTCTAGAACTGTGGGGCTTGCTGAGCAGAGGGGCAATGGTGCCTGGCATAATGGGTGTTCCATAACTATTTCTTGGATAAATAAGTAGGGCCCACAAATGAAGAACTAAAATGGGAGAGAGGAATGGGGTTGAAAAAGTGAGAATAAAAGCGACATGTACTGAGATGAGGAATACATCGGAGTGGCTCTAGAAGGCAGGCCACCTCAGAAGCAGTGGAAAGCACACCTGGAACATCTCTTAGAGGTTTGACAGCAAAATCTCTGATGCAGCACTACGGCTCTCCCAGCTTATCATCTAAAGGGATGTTTTTTTCCAAGAAGCTATCCTAAGGAAATTAGCATCTGTAAAATGCAAGTCCTTTCAACATCTCCCTGACTTCCCCATAAGTAGTAGTCCTGCTCTTCTCTCTCTATCATCACTGATCTATTTTGAATAAAATCTAACTCAGCAACTCCCTCTCCCTTAAGGATGTCTGTGATGGGTACAGAGGAACTTGAACTTGAGGTTAGGCCTAACTCTGCACTGCTTGCTTCCAGAGTGGCCTCGGCAAGCTCCCCTAAGCAACGTTTCCAGGGTTAAATAAGATGATGTATGAGGACCAGCAGATGCCGAAATGGTCATGTCTCTGGACTCCCAAAGTTGACTGCAGTTTGAGTACTGGACGCGGTGGCTTAAAACCCACCTGGCACATGTGCATGCGTGGCCAAGATCCTGAAAGGAGAATGAAGGAAAAGGGATTGAAGTGTGGCCATTCCCTTCCCAGGAGTGAGTTCTCACTTTCTGTCTCCCTGTCTTTCCAGTGAGCACACACCCTACAGCAAAAACATCTCTCTTAAAAAAAAAAAAAAAAAGAAAAATAGATGTTTATAAATTGTTTGGCACAGTGCCTGACATTCATTCATGCCCTCACTTACACATTCATTCATTCACTAGACAACTGCACCTTAGGTGCTTACTGGATGCCAGGCACTGCACTGACACTGGGCGTATGCCCAGAGTCAGGGCACAGTCCTTGGTGCCAGAGGACTGACCAAGGTGACGGCTGGTGAGTAAGGAGAGGGCCACTGCTCCGGGCCTTTGCAGCCAAGTGAAGTCAAAGCTGATCAGAGGTGGGGACTACTGAATACAGAGGGTGAGGGGCAGACTGTGGTACTGACTCCAGCGAAGTTAAGTGGATGATGCTGCCTTTTACACGAAGACGGCATGGAGGAGACCAAACCTATTAGGCTGTCATTTGGGGAAGGGTTGTAGGTGGGAGGGAGGTTTACAAAATCAAGAGCTTAGGTTTGAAGATGTAAAGTTTGAAATGGTCCACAGACATGGAGAACGTTGCGTTTGCGATCACAGACACAGATCTGGGCTTGAAGAAGAGGCCTGGGCTGGCGCTGCACATGTGGGAGTCATCAGGAAATCTCACCTCCGTTTGTATCATAAGAGGAAGGATAAATGAAAAGAACCCAGTCTGAGAGACAGTCTGGAAGACCTTCAGTGCTTCAGTGTTGATTATACAGAACAAAACACTAACAGGGAGGAGTGGTAGGAGAGTAGTAAGAGTAAGAATTAGGAAGGCAGAGGCAAAACAAATCCTAAGAACTACCCTGGGCAATGGAGGTTCAGTTATGAGTATCCTCACCCCAGAGACGCTGCCTGCTCTCCTCTGCCCCACTCAGGGTAAGAGCTGCAACCAGGATGACGAGCATGGGCTGAGGGGACCGGCATGGAGGAACCTGCGCACGGGCTGCACCTGGACTTACCCGGATACTGCTTTGGAGAGGCAAGGCTCCTCTCTGTCAGCACACGATGCTGTAAAAGTCAAGGCCACCATCAAAGTCAGTGCTAGCTTTGACTGTTCAGGGATTCAGCAGCTTTAGCAAGGCATTTGAGGAAAATCCAACACTCTGATCAAGTTTTGTAGGACCCAAGATGCTAGGCAGGAATCTCTAAACATGACTCACCTACAGGAAAATGCCTGTGCTCACAAGAGTATCAGGCTAGCTCGAAAAAAGCAGCCCATAAGACTCCTTTTCTTGCTAAGAGCCTACACTGATGCAGAAAAGCTGGCATCAAAAGTCCATGTGCACTATGACAAAAAGAACTTAATTTAAATATTAGAAGTGAAAAAATGAGATGAAATTAAATATCAAAATAGTTTAAAGTTAATCTGAACTTTATATTGGGTATGTTACTTTTAGTAGTAACCTTTTTTTAAAAAAATAACTATTTTATTAACTTTTTTTTTTTATTTGACCAGTGAGAGTCAAAGAGAGAGAAAGCCAGTTGCTAGGGCCATGACTCGAACCACAGCTGACCATGTGGGAGTCTACCTCCTCAACCACCATGCCACCCATGGGCCCCAGTAGTAGCATCATTTAAAGTATTCTGAAATTCTCAATTTTAAAAAAAATTGTTTCAAGCTTCAGACATGAAGTCAAGCCACATATAACTATTTTTATGTTGCATTATTTTCAGAATCAAAGTTTTAGAAAACCTATTTAGCTCAGGCATGATTAACTGAGCTAAAATGACTACAGCACTATTTAGGTTGGACACCTACAGTGTAAGGATTCAAGCATATACACAGTAAGTGGCTGGCTGCCTTCCTCCATTCCTTTCATTGTCCTCAGCAAGCGGCAGTGGCCACTGCCATTTAATGGTCATTTGAAAAAAATCCCAAGTGTTTTGCTATTCTCCAGTGAAGGCAGAAAATTTCCATACACCAGACACTGTACCAAAGCTGAAAGTAATATTAACATTAATGAGTACTTTCTGAGCTTAGCCACTACCACTTGCTAACGTGAGAGTTACATTCGCAAGACATGAAGACTGAAAGTTGTTTATAGAAAAGATGCTCTTCCGCTAAACAAACACAGCCTCTTAATCACATTCTCTTCTCTACACATCCTAGAGTTCACAGGTCATAGCTATACCTGAAGAATATAAGGAGCAATTGTATCTGCGCCAAATTGAGTCTCCTCTCTTTCCGAAGATAAGCAGCAGGACTCTCCAGCCAGCTTTGAGCTTGACATTGTAGCTGCCACGGCAACCATAGCAACTGAGCTATTCTTCTAGAGTGGATAGGGCAATGTCTCCCTAGGCAAGGGAAGGAAGAGAGCGTCTTTCTCCCAGGGTGCACATCATTACAGATGCAGGAGAGGACAAAGTACGGCAGGAGGGCTACTCAAGCACAAAAGCTCAGACTTCACAGCAGCAAGGGAACGATGTGGGTGGAGGAGTGAGGGGAGTAAAAGGGAAGACTGGACAACCCACATTATAGACCCTCCGAAGGGCAGATCTTTTGCATGCAGTACTGTTCAGATTATCGATATATTCTTTTAGTTATGTTTACATTTCTTTTGAAAGTCTGCCTCCATTTAGATATTTTCAGGCACTAGCATGATCTAAAAACTAGAGCCTAATCATGTGTGTTATTTTTGCTTAGAATTAGGCAGAAATACTACATTTAATTCTTTTTTAAATCTATTGTTGTTATTATTATTTTTAACTTGACTAGAGAGAGACCATGAGGGAGATAAAGAGAAAGTGAGAAAGCAACCTGCCAGGTCTGGGACTCGAACCACAGTCGGCCATGTGGGAATCCAGTACCTTAACCACACACCACCTGCTGCTTCCCCCCACCTTTTTTTAAAGAGAAATTTTTGCTACAGGGCACATGCACTTGGTGGAGAGACAGAGAGACAGGAAGCGAGAAATCAACCCCCAGCAGAGATGGCCACGCCGCGATACCTTCTCTTCCATTCTCCTGTTGGGATTTGGGGCATGTACTCATATGTGCCTGATGTGAGTTTTAAGCTGCCAGGTCCAGGACTTGAACCACAGTTGGCCATGTGGGGTCCAGCAACGTAACCATTATACTATCTGCTAGTCCCGGAGAAATACTACATTTAATGGTCAATCCTTAAATGTGCTTTGTGCTTCCAACATACAACCCATAAGGGCTGCCCATCAGTGGCAGAAATGGCAAAGGATTTAGAAACATATGGACTTGGGCTTTAATCTTAGTTCTTTTGCTTATGTACTCCCTTGGCAATTTGCTTGAACATTCTGAAACCTAATTTCCATATCTGTAAAATAGGGGACTACTCTGGCTCATGGGGGGGGGGGTATAAAATTAAATGAGATGAATATTTAAGGCACAGTGCCTGGCACAGACTGCTAGGTTGCCAGCAGCAACTCTCATTAGACTAAGGCTAGTCCATAATCTGTGTTTACCTTAAGCTGCAAAGATAAGAAAGTAGCCTAAGGGTTGTCAGGTGGCATGGTGGTTAAAGCACTGGACTCTCACATGGCTGACTGTGGTTCAAGTCCCAGACCTGGCAACTTACTTTCTCTTTCTCTCTCTCGCTCTCTCTTTGGTGAGCACATGTGCCCTTTAGCAAATAAAAAAAAATATTTTTTTTTAATGAAACCAACTTAAAACAATGACATTATGGGGAAAGGTGTATAATACGATAGAAAAAAGAACATAATATGAAACTATAAATAGAACTAACTCAGTTGTGGAAAATGAAATAAATGAAGAGTCAGGCACATGGGGTAACTCTAGCAATGTCCTAACTCTTAAATTGAGTAAGGGGTACCCACGTGTTAGTATTCCTTAAATCATACATTTATGTTTTAGGTATTTCTGTGAGCATGACACATTTAAATGCAAAAAATGCAAAGAGAAGGAGCAAAGATAGCAAAATGTCTTAATATTTCTATAAAGTAAGATCATAAATAAAGTTTATTTTCATTTTTATGCATTTCTTTATTTTCCGAGCTGCCTACAATGGCTGGGTAAAAGGTTTAAGTTTTGACGATGCTACACCGACAAGGTCTTAGCCAAACAGGCCAGCAGTGGGAAGAACACTGTTTCTTAGCTACTACCTCCCTTGATGAGCAGGTAGCCACTTTAAACCACCATCTCCACTCACTTTTAATTAATGGGGAGATGCCCACAGAATTCCAGGAAGTACTGGCATGCAACAGAAGAAAGCGAAACCAGTCTTCTAGGCTTTCTAAAATGGAAAGTAACAGTTAAGTTCTTACTGTGCTCTTACCTCTCAGTAACAATTTTGTGAGGTAGATCTTTTTATTCTTATTTTACAGGTAACTTAGAAAGGGTAAGCAAATTTTTCAAGAACTAAGTTAGATTAGAAAATAAATTGTTTTGAACAGCTTGATACTATCTTATCTTGAAACTGCAACCTTTCTTCAAATGCCAGTTGGAGAGAGAGAGAGAGAGAGAGTGTGAGTGTGTGTAAAATGTTATGCTTTAAAAAACTGCACAGATAACATGTTATGGTGTTAACATCTAAAAGAGCTCAGAGAATTTCTCAACACATCTCAGGTCTCCAATGGGAGACATTCTCTTAAAGGAGTTTTATTTTTGAATAGGCAAAAGATCCAGATAAGGAGCAATGATGCTTTTTATATGGTTTAAGAATAAATCTGCCAAGAGGTCAAGGGGGTAAAGCTCTGATTCAAAGACTGAGGGCAGGACTGAGGGCCCAGTTGTTTGAGTGTCAGCAGAAACTTTCCTGAGCCCATATTAAGAAGATAACTGAATTTATTATAGTGTATATTTATTGGTGTTAGTACACGAGATGAACTTTTGAGAGTGGGTAAGGAGATGGCTTTTTGTGTTAATAAGAAAACAATAATTGGGCTCTTTGTGCTGGTAGTAAATTAGAGCCATAATCCCTTGCCAAGTAGTCAGAATTAAGTTTCCTTTGATGTCACAGTCATGGAAGACCATCACACCTTCCTCCTCCATTTCTTCTCTAATGGAGTTGGTTGTGGATCTGAAAGTCTAAGAGTTTGCTCAGAAGCACTCTCCTGTGTCTACCATCTCTACTCTTCTTGCTTTAAGGCCTCTCATTCCACATCACAGCAAGTCTCCTGCGTGAGGTACTATCTAGGACTCCAGAGATCAGCCCGCTCACACTGCAACCTCTAGGGGTGCACTGTTACTCTCTTCCACTGATTCTGGATTATAGGCCTAGTGTGCCAGATACCCAGACCCAGTGGGCTAGAGGGAGGTGCACAGCATCTAAGTTGTGAGAGTAAGAGTGTATCAAATCCAACATAAGTCGTATCAATGGTAAGAGGAAGGCCTGGGCTCTGTCTCTGCAACTAAAGTGAGGCATGATCTTGGTCAAGTCACTGCAGTTTCTTCAGCTATCAAATGGCTATGACACCATTTCCCACATGCCCACAATTTGGATTCAATCAATGAAGAAGAGTTAGGAAAACACTGAAAAGTTAAGCATTGTATAAACATGTGGTATTAAGAATATTAGAAATGTGCAGAGATTTCTTTATCCAATCATAAATTTAAACAGCAACAGAAGAATGCTGAAGCAGCCCTCTGTTCTAAATTTTTGTTGTTTTGAGATTTTTGCAATAGAGCGTGTGTGCTCGCCATAGACAAAACGAGCCAGAGAGAAGGAAAGTGAGAAATCACTCCCTCAGGGGGGATGGCCATGCCACCGTCCTTTCTCCAGTCTCTTCCTGGGATTTGGGGCACGTACACGCATGTGACTAGCATGATTTTCAAACCTCTAAGTCCAAGACTCATTTTCCAATATTCATCAGGGCCCCTTAAGTTCAGTGGTGTGGCCAATCATTCTTCCTCAATTACAAATGTACTCCTACATCATTGCATTGTTCTGCATTTTAGTATACTCATCTCAAAATACGATCTCATTTCAGCTTTTGAAATATCCATCAAATTCTTAGCATTGTTCATCGACATTTTCCTATAAAGAGGAGAGTTGACTAAGCAGAACCACGAGCTGGTGGAGGGGAGGAAGCCCAGAGGAGAACATGAAGTGCTACACTCCTCATTTGAAAATGTCAGTTACAAACAATCCAAAAATGGCTCTTTTTTTTCCAATCTAGAGAACAAATGAAAGTTTAAAGTGTAACAAAGAATCTGAACAAAACAAAGCAATGTTTATTTTCACTGAAGAGTTCTTACAGGACTGTACAAATAATAAAAGGAAGCTCAACATTTTAGAAAAGATTTTTAAAAGTCACCTTTGACATGGGACCAGCAGTTAATGTAATGGCTATGTCGCTGGACTCCCATATAGCTGACCGCGGTTCGAGTCCCAGACCCAGTGACTTAAACACGCTGGACGTGTGTGTACACGTGCCCAAGATCCCGAGAGGAGAATGGAGGAGAAGGAATTGCGGAGTGGCCATCCCCCCTGGGGGGTGATTTCTCACTTTCTGTCTCTCTGTCTCTGTCTTTCTAGAGCGCGCACGAGCTTTATAGCAAAAACCTCTCAAAAAAAAAATTCGCCTTTGAAATATTTCAACTACCTATTCTTTACAAAATAAGCTGTCCTGAGACCCTGAAGAGCCCCCTGGCTTGAAAGATCCGGTGATCAGGTTTTTCAAAGCTATGTCCTCAACAACTCCCGACCTCTGAAAACAGACGGCAGCATTATAGGCCATTAACAGTTACTATGAAGCAAGCAGTGTGGCTTCTGCTTGCCTCCCACTCATTATTTTTAAAGTATAAGCCAATATTTTTTTCAACCAGATCACTCTTTACAACAGTCCATTCGCCTATACCATGTCTGAAAAACATGTGACTATGAATACCTTTTTTAGCCAACAGATCCCCTCCCACAATCCCCCCCCCCAACTATGTTCACACCTTTGTGTAGTCCCCTGCGTTTAGTCCCAGATGGGACCTGTGCATTGCCTCTAACCAGTATTATATGGCAAATGTGACAGATGATGGTCACCCTTAGATTGCGTTGCACTGTATAAGACTCCATCCTGCTAGCAGACCTGAACCCGTCTTTCTTGCTTTCTCCTCTTACTGGTTTTACAGATAGGTGGCCATAACTCCTACAACCCCAAGAAATGAGATTCAGCCTCCACATGGTAGGGAAGTAGATACTTTCCAAGTTCAGCCTCCAGGTAAGGTCCTAGCCCCTGGTGACACGTTAAGGGAGACTTTGAGAGACCCTACATAGAGGACCCAGATATGCTGTGCCAGACATGGACCCATAAGACCCTTAAATTGTAACTGGTAACTTCAGGTAACAGAAAATGCATACACTGTTATCATAGTGAGTGAGTAAAGTGAGGAATCACTTCCTAATCCATGGTTGTCGAGTTTAGTTCTCTTTTAGACAACGCTGTGCCTCTTGGTGGTGGTGGTGGTGGGGGGTGTCTCTCCTCAAAGAACAGCTGTTTATTCACTGAATCACACTGCGAGCTAACTGCCTTCGATACACTACTTCAACACCATCTCAACACAGACCTGTAAGGACAAGGATGGTTATTACACCCATTTTTCACAGAAGGGAAAATGTAGGCCCAAGGGATTTAAATAACCAGCCCAGTCCCATGTTAGGGACATACTTTGAACTCAGGATCCATCTGACTGAGAAGTCCTTGCAGCTTCTATTATTCCATGCTGCCTCTATTTGTCTCTGCTTTATAACCTATAAAATGGTATACATTAATATAATGGACATTTCACCAAACTACTTTTCCTTTTCGCCAGTGGGGAAGGCCCTTTAAAAGAGAAGTCATCGAGACACTGCAGTGATGGTATCTATTGTATTAATGTCGAGTTTAGTTCTCTTTTAGACAACGCTGTGCCTCTTGGTGGTGGTGGTGGTGGGGGGGTGTCTCTCCTCAAAGAACAGCTGTTTATTCACTGAATCACACTGCGAGCTAACTGCCTTCGATACACTACTTCAACACCATCTCAACACAGACCTGTAAGGACAAGGATGGTTATTACACCCATTTTTCACAGAAGGGAAAATGTAGGCCCAAGGGATTTAAATAACCAGCCCAGTCCCATGTTAGGGACATACTTTGAACTCAGGATCCATCTGACTGAGAAGTCCTTGCAGCTTCTATTATTCCATGCTGCCTCTATTTGTCTCTGCTTTATAACCTATAAAATGGTATACATTAATATAATGGACATTTCACCAAACTACTTTTCCTTTTCGCCAGTGGGGAAGGCCCTTTAAAAGAGAAGTCATCGAGACACTGCAGTGATGGTATCTATTGTATTAAGGACCAGGACCAGTTGCAGCCACTTCCATACCCAGGGCAACACTGATCTGAAATGCCTGGGAGAAGTATGCTAGATTTGGGGTCTGTTTCCCCCTCTTCAGGTTTTGGAATATTTGCATATACATAATGATATACCTCAGGGAGGGAACCCCGGTCCAAATACAAAATTCACTTATGTTTCATACACACCTTATATATAGTCTGAAGTAAATTTATACAATATTTTTGTATTGCAGTGTTTTGGCTGTGACCTGTCTCATGAGGTGTCAGTGTGGAATTTTCTATTTGTGGTGTTATGTCAGTGCTCAATAAGTCGTGGATTTTGGAGCATTACAGATTTCAGATTTTTACATTTGGGATGCTCAACATGTATTAAGCCTTGCATTATTAAATAATATTTCCTGATTATTAAAGCAATTTTGATCTATTACAAAAACTCAAGAAACTCTGAAAAGTGTCCAGAAGAAATGCACTTCTTAATATAGTGGTAAATCTGATTAATATTAAGCAAATTTATAAATTTATATGAAATTATGCAACATACTTAAGGTATAATGCTGTATGACTATTTCAGTTACACAGTATCCTCAGAACTTCATGAACTTAATCTCTAATGGCAAAAAAATCCACTTGTGTTTATACCATTTAATGAACCAGTCACTTATTCCTAGACATGCAGGTTGCTTATAATTTTTCACTTCTGTAAATAATATGGCAATAAACATCCTGGTGGGAGAATGTGCCGAGTCATAAAAAATACTATTGACAAATAATCCTCCCAAAAGATTACATTACAGCCCCACTTGAAAGGTATAAATGCCCATTTCCCTTAGTCCTAAACATGGCAATTGTCTTTTTTTTTTTTTTTTTGAGAGGTTTTTTCGCTATAGGGCGTGTGCGCTTGCCAGACAGACAGAGAGAGACATAGAGACAGAAAGAGAGAAATCACCCCCTGGGGGGATGGTCACGCCGCAATCCCTTGTCCTCCATTCTCCTCTCGGGATCTAGGGCACGCACGCACACGTGCCCGGCGTGAGTTTTAAGCCACCGGATGCGCTTATAAATAAATAAAGTAAAAAATAAATAAAGTAAATAAATAAAGTAAAATAATCTTAAAAAAAGATAATAAAAGTAGCCCCCCAAAAATGTTCCAACTAAATATTATTTGTATACATTAAAGAAATTAATCTGATCTTATATGTTGTAATGTTCCCTCTATTTTTTTTTATAATTGATGCTGAGAAGTTTTTTAATAAAAAAAATTTTTCTTTTTTTTTTTTAGGGGGGGAGAGGTTTTTTCTATAGGGCACGTGCGCTTGCCAGACAGACAGAGAGAGAGACAGAAAGCGAGAAATCACCCCCCAAGGGGTATGGCCACGCTGCAATCCCTTCTCCTCCTTTCTCCTCTCGGGATTTTGGGCACGCAAGCACATGCGGCTGGTGTGAGTTTAAGCCACTGGGTCGGGGACTTGAACCATGGTCGACTATGTGGGAGTCCAGCAACATAGCCATTACGCTAACTGCTGGTGCCGTGAAAAAAAAAAATTTAAAGCAAACTAATCTAAAGCTGCAGAACTAAAGACAAAAATAAGGACTTTCCACACTCTGACTAGAGGAAAAATGCAGGACCATAGTTAGGTCACGAAACTTAGCTCTAGGCTAGCGCTTTTAAGTACAGGTCAGACTAGTGTTTCTCAACCATGTTTTTCATTGTCATCCCCATTCCACCAGCAAGAATATTTTTAGACATTTTTCTTTTCTTAATCACTCTCCCATAAAATTGTTATACCATAGAGATGTACCTATTGATGTGCTAAATTTGCGCTCTATACATAGAAAGAGTAAGTTTTATTGTTCTTGTCCTTTGCTGCCTCCCGAAAACCAACGTTTAGCTCCTGGGGCAGATAGTACCCCCACTGAAAAATAGGTTATGCAATAAAATGGTATAAAAACAGCTCTTAAAAACTCTTTCATAGTCTACATGGCAACTTTCCAGCTAGGAAATTAGAGAGGTCTCAACTAAATTGGGAAGTTACTTATAAGATGGTGGCTATTTAATAAGTTATCCAAAGGTTTGCAGACATGCAAGTTTTCCACTCTGATTACCTAAATTTCCTTCAATGGCTATTTTTGGTGAGGATGTAGAGGAGGAAGAGGAGTGATTATATCTGTCAACGTGTGTGCACACCGGAGAAAAACAAGGCTAGGTGACAAGACCAAACAAAACACCAGCCAAAAACCACTGTGGTCCTTTTATGTAATTGTCCTTTCTCCATCTTATATTCTCTCCTGTGTTTGTGATTTAGTGTTTTGTAGCATGTGCGTGTGTGTGAGTGTTCAGCCTCAGAATGAGGAGGCAATGGAAGGGCAAGGAGTACGTACAGTTGTGGGGCTAATGGGGCCATCCCCCTGGGTTAAAATGATGAAGACTGCCACTGTTCTCAGGAAGAACTGGAGCACATTTAGAGAATATAAGCCAGAAAAGTACAGCTCCTTCTTTTCTAGTTATCAGGTTTTTATACCCCATTTTGGCCTTGTAGATTACGAAACTACAAGGCAGTTCTAATATGATAGAACCCTGTTGCCACATTTCTTTTCATTGAAAAGATGCCTTTAGATATCCTTTTCTATTATTATATGTATTTTATAAAACTTTTCTCTAAAAATTTCAGAGAAAACGAGTCACTGGAAGAAAAACAAACAAACAAACAAACAAGTAAAGAAAGGCTGCTCCACAGCGCAGTGATTAAGTGCTAGGCATTGGAAACTGGATGCCACAGAGTTGACCATGGTTGTAATCCTGGCCCTGGTGGCTGGAGAAACATGGCAGGCAAGTGTGCATGTCTACAGTCCTGGCAAGATGGAGAAATGGAGGAGAAAGGATTGTGATGTGGCCATACCCCATTAGGAGGTTCTTCTCTCTCTTCCCTTCTCCTTGCTCTGTTGAGCACATGTGCACTCTGACAATTTAAAAAAAATTTCAATCAGGTAAAATATATATGGAATTTAGATCATGACACAATCAGTTGTTCTTCCTTATAAGCAGCATCCATTCTGTAGGGGGTAAGAAAGCTAACTAAGCCTTATTAGTAATAGTGAATACCTTGAAATTAATTCAACAAATCTTTACTGAACTGCTAACTCTGCACAGATACTGTTCTAGGTGCTGTGATATACTGATGAACAAAATGGACCAAGATCACTGCCTTGAACATCCAGCACATTCTATGGGACGGTGAGGGCAAGAGTGGCGGGATCTGGCAAAAAAAAACAGCAATAACGAATGATAGCTCATGCTTGATAATTAGTGTCATAGATAACAAAAGGTGGAACTCGGTCAGAAGGATTGAAGGGTCAGGGTTAGCGTTGGGGGACAGGTGATGATTTTAAATAGGGTAGTGACATCTCAGAGAACTTCAGAGAAGTGAGAAATTAGACATGGAGAGAGAGGCCTCAAGCGGGAGCACTGCAAGGTGCACTGGGAACAGGGAGGCCAGTGTGCTCAGAGCTCATGAGCAGAGCAGAGATGAGACGAGAGGTAATGAGGGGTGAGTAGGGCCCACTGGGCCATTGTAAGGACTTTGGCTTTTATTCTGAGAGTGATGGGAGCCACAGGGGGGCAAGAGTTCTGGAAAGAGACGTTATACGATCTAATTTATGACATATGTGGCTGCCAGTGAGGAACTGGGCTCTGTAGGCATCAGGGAAGGGGCAGGCAGGTCAGATAAAAAGGACTGCAGTCGATCCATCAGGAAGACTCCTGGCCGAAGCTACTGCGATAGCACACAGGCGTTGTTCACTTCCTGGTGAGCAAAGCCCAGGTCTGTGACGCATGGTCTGAGCACCATGCAATCTTGCTCCTATCGGCTCCCTAATGCCAGCCCACCATCCATGGATTTCCTTCAGGCTGCTATTTCTCCCTAGAAACTCAACAACCAAGGTGGTGGTGTTTTCACACGCTTTCTTGTGAATGGATGCTCATTTATTCACTTTAGAATCCCCAGGGCCTGACATGCAGGACTCGATTTTGTCAAACTAATGAATAATGGACCCAGGTGTCTTGTAGGGTGGGGATGCTTCCTGCCTAGGATATTACAAGAGCCTCCTTCCCCGCCCAGTCTTCGTCCCCTCTAATCATGAGAACTCTGCTTCCATTCCTTAAAAACTTCCCAGCCTTCTAACTCTCTTCAGGACACCACCCAGACACTGTAACCTCAGTCGGGTCTCCATAACTAGCTTCTGGAATACCATTCTGCCTTCCCTCCCACTACTAATTTCAGAACAGGAAATTCTGCTCCAACTTTCACCCAATACCTTACCACTCTCAATGCTAATCTTTTCCTTGTGCTCCTCCTCCTCTCCCACAGCTCATAGAAATCCTATTCATCCCAAGGCAATGTCCCAGTGCTGCCTTTCACAAGCCAGGACTATGCCACAATCTTTCTCCTTCATTGCGACGTCTGCTCCCACCCTGCCCTCTAGAAACAGGAGGCATGAATCACTCTGGCATCTCAAAATCCAGTGAGTGTAGAGACTGAACACAGTCCCCCGGGGTCTGACTATGCTTTGTATCTGCTTACTAGCACAGCAACCTTCCTTGGGCACAGGCCTTATTTCTCCATCCCATGTAAGAACTACTTCTTAGATTCATCCAGGTATCATTTCACAGCGTCAACAGCTTCACACTGTTGTTCAGTATTTGTCGCCAGGCTGGCTCAGTGATGCAGCAGTATCAGGGCTCCAGTGTTGCTAGACCCCTTGGAAGACTGTGGGTTCTGTCTCCTGATTAGCCTGTACACACCAGACATGAGTGTCTGTAACCTGGCTGGCTAGGAAGGCTGGGGTGGCCTGTGGCATGCAACCCTGTTGAAGGTGCTGGCCTCTGTCTCTCACTCTCATGAAATAGACCTTTTAAAGAGTATCTATTTTAAAAATATGTGTATGCATTGGCTGATGACCTGCGGTTGTGGGGTTATTACTAAGATATGAACAGGGCTGTGTCTTCCTGCAGACATTGCACTGCGGGTGAGTGAAGGGCCCTGGGAGTCAGGAAGAAGTGATCAGAGCAGGGACTGCCCAGGGCGGTGAGTGATAAGAAGGGTGGACTGGGTGTTCCAGGAGCACTGACCCTGCGTGCACAGAACCCTGGGAGGTGGGAAGTGAACACCAGGGAAAGCTTCAGGAGGCAAAGGCACAACTCAATCATCCTAGAGGACATGTCATTCATGCAAGGAAGAGGAGGCCGTGTGAGGCAGAGTCAGCAAGTTTGGAGGCATACAAATTAGGCAGAAAGCCACACGGAGCTCTACTTTCCCTAAGGGGTAGGAGACACACGTGGGACGAGGGAGAGGGGCTGGAACAAGCAAGGGGAGCCCGCTATTTGTTGATAACTATTAAAGGCTAACAGGGCATGCAAGAAAAGGAGAGAAGTGTTATGAAAAGGTGAGAAACACCATAGGGATCATGTATAGCTTCTCAAACAAATGAAAAGCCCCATAAAACTATAACACCAATTCCAATCAGCTCAACAGCTCACAAACACATCTATAAAACTGGATTGTTTTCACATTTATTCATCCAAGGCACTGAGTCTTTTCATTATAGTTCATCTAATGAGACCTTTTCAAAGGCTTAGCAAAAAATTAAAGCACACACACAAACACACACATATGATGTCAGTGCTGCCCATCCAACAACAATAACATGGACAGTTTCATCATGTCCATATGAACATGACATAAGGTGGCGTACTGGTCAAGGTGCTGGACTCCCACATGGTGACTACGTGAGTCTCAGACCCAGGGGCTTGAAACTCACACTGGGCATGTGTGCATGTGTGCCCAAAGTACTGAGGAGAGTAAATGGGAAGGGATTATGGCATGGCCACTGAGAAGAGAGTAAATGGGAAGGGATTATGGCATGGCCATCCCCCCTAGGGGGGGTGATTTCTCACATTCCGTCTGTCTCTCTGGCAAGTACATGCACCCTATGGCAGAAATCTCTAAAAAAAAAAAAAAAAAGCAAAAAAAAAAAAACCCAGTGAGGGCAACACAAGAGAGGAAAGGAGAGCATTTTAAAGCACACACTAATTATATCGAATTAATTATTATTATGTAAGTATGCAATAATGCACTGAACGTTTCCAATGGATAAACCCAAGGTCTTAAAGAATGATAAAAATCTCGGAATGTTACATATTCTAAATGTCATACTCATTTTACAGGCCTTTCCTTTCAAGGGAGCTAAGAAATATCCCTTTAAATCTGCATATTTAAAGAAAAATCCTCAAGGTTGTTCAGCCCTTTGATCTTACAGCCTGAATGTAATCTGTTCACCTTACATTCTGCCAAACAGGTTCCTCAGTATTTCTAAGATGTAATGGTCATGTTTGAAGGTCAGAATAGGAATAAAATAGTATTCAGTTGAAAAATTGTTAAAGGACTCATAACATATCCACTGCTTTGCTGGCTGTTGTAACAATAAGAACAAAATAGCTCTTTCCTTACAGCCACTATATGCTTTAGGCCACATTTGGCCCAGCCATTGGACTTGAGTGGTACCTAGAGGTCTTATGTAATTATTCAATCTTTCACTCTCTCTACATCCACCTCATTGCTCACAAGTCCTAAGGCTCTGAAAAAGCACTCTAAACCCAGGATGTTAATCTTGCTTTTAGATTTAAATCATTATTTGATAAATGCCTTAAGGTACTTCATAGGTGGATAAGGGAACGACTAAAAAGAAAATTGGCAGTATGGGGTGATGGTACTTTATTAATTCAGGCATTAAATCTAACTACAAAGTTATCTTCCGTCAAATTACTAGCAATCCCATCCTGGTAAGATTCTTGAGCATGTTTTATACTCTTGTTAGATATGTGAGCTTCTAGAGTAGACCAAAGTTGCTTAAATGGATTATCCTCAATCTTGTTACATACTAAAAAGAGACAGAGACAGAGAGAGATCAGGAGAAAGCTTTTCTCTTCAGTGCTTGTAACATAAAAACCAGTCCTCCTCCTGAGAGGTATGCAAGAATGAGAACCCCAATAAGCAATTTACATTTCAATGAAAAGCAGTCTTAGAGTGAATTGTTATTTCCAAGCGGGGAGCTCAAGTTTGAGGCAGACATTTGAAACACCCGGTGGACTGCCAACAGAGCTCAGCTTCACACGGTGTGTCAAGAGCTAGGAAACGTCCTTGCAGCCAGATTCACAGTCCCATTTGAAAGTGACTCATCTTGAAGGTGGGTGGTAAAGACTGTAGTGTGCATATGTGGACACCAAGTGTGTATGGCAGTGGGGGTGATGAGGGAAATGAGAAACTGGAGTCAGAAATAATCCTCATGAAAACAATGGCTTAATTTAAATTTTGCCAAGATAGACTTATTTTCAAAAAGTGTATGTGGGAGAGGCTGGAAGGAAGGGTGAAAGGATATCCTAACAGGGAGAAGATTTTTTTCTACAGAAAGTTACTTCCTGGCCTGAAAAAAGTGACAGAAGTTTCAAGAACAGGGTTTTGACCAGGACACATAGCAGCAGGAGCCATGTCAGGGCTGTGTGGTGTCTGGACTGAGGAGCCAGTTGCTCCAGCCAGGAGCTCATCCACAGGTTGGACTGGTAACACACAGGTGATCTCCCTGCAACTCTGCCAAGAGACAGAGAGAGGAACAAAGGTGTATCAGGCCCAAGAAGGAAGGAGTTCAGGACTTAGCGGAAGAAAAATGATGTGGGAGTCTGACTTCACATCTGGGGTCTCCTTCCTCCAGCTGTGTGACCCTGAAGAAAGACTAAACCTCTTATTGTCGGTTTTCCACCTGATGCAGGAAGCAATGCCTAGGTCATAGGACTGCTATGTGGACTGGACGTAACATGGATGGAAATACCTAGCCTAGTTCCTGGACTTTCAAGGTGTGATATGTATTAGCTCCCATCTGTCCTTCCAAAACCCACACACCAGGAGAATTTGAAAGAAGACACTTTTCCTCTGTTTTGGAAGCTAACAGATGGCTTATCTTACTAATATAGGCTGATGGATTAGCCAGGCAATTACCAAATCTACCACCTCTTCTTCTGAGACAATATGTACGTTGTACCTTCACACCTCCCTTGCTGAAGTAGAACCTCATCAAACTGTTCAAAGAAATAACTTTTATAAAAACAAAATGGATCCCAGAAAGATGAATCATTGAATCTCAGTTTCACTGTCCTTTCACAAAATTAGGATGTTTTCTGACCAGAAAGCAGACCTTCTAGTTTGTTGTTTTTCAGAATCACAGAATCTTTCATACTGCAAGTATTAAGTTATACTCACATTGCTGCCTTGGGTCAACCTTAAGTCATTATGAACTGATAACTTCAGAAAAGAAAAATTGGTAATTCTTTAAAAAAAAAAGGGGGGGGGAGGGCAGCAGGTGGCTTAGTGGTTAGGGCACTGGATTCTCACATGGTTGACCGTGGTTCAAGTCCTGAACCTGGTGGCTTGAAACATACACCATGTATGTGTGCCCAAAATCTCAAGAGGAGAATGGAGGAAAAAAGATTGCAGCATGACCATTCCCTGGGTGTGTGTGTGGGGGGGGTGGGTATTTCTCACTTTCTATCTTTCTCCAATGGGCTCACGTGCCCTATAGCAAAAATCTCCTTCCCCCACCAAAAAAAGCATACTTAACCTATAAAAGAAGAAAGTGTTGACCTTAGTTGTGATTAATAGGCACCAAAAACAAGTGTCATGGGTAGTCTGATGCCTAAGAATATACATATTACTCACTAACAAAAATTTCTCCTTCCCTTCACTTCACAATTATAATAATTTAAATGGAGATTAGGATCTGACAAACATTATACACCAAGTGCCTGAGAAAACTGTGCGCTAAAAGATTTTTATATCTATTATTACACCCAGTCTTCGGAGCAGTCCTATGACTTGAATGTTTTTCTTCAAAACACCAAAGATGAGAAGCTTGATAATCATTCAGGGCTCACAAATGGAGAAGGGTAGATCTGAGCTGTGAACAATTCCTTTCAGAAACTAAGACTACTGAAGATTTTCTGCTGAGACTTCACATTACAGACCCCAATCTAGAGAGTGGTAGGGTACCCTCTGTATCATTCTCTCTGTTCTCCCTGTCTCTCTCTCTTTAAATTTTCTTAATTTTTTTAAAGGCAAAGTATTTTTTTAACTCTCAGATCCTTTTTTATCTTGCTAATTCTCACCTCCCCCTCCCATTTAGGAGAGGCAAAAGCACAGGTCTTCTGAGAACTCTCCTCCATTTGAGCTTTGAACAATTCCTTGGGCGCAGCATACTTGTGCACTGCATGGTTTTCCTTTTTCTCTTTAAAAATGTTTTTCAAAAATATATTTCTTTTTTTTGTTTTCTTTTCCTTTTACCTTGATCACTTGCTGCTCAGCCTCTACATACTGAGTATCTAGACAGGTCTAAGTGAATAGAAGCCAAATATCTGGGTACTATTAGGGTCAGAATAGTCCTCAATTCTCACTGAATCTGCCACAGAAAGGGAGAAATACGTAACTGCAGAGAGATTGCAGATCACCTCCTCCTGCATACCTTTGAACATTCGGAGTGAACTTCAAGAAATTAGGAAGAAACAAATAACCCATCAGATGACCAGAAATCAATGCAGAGGTGCAAGAAACCAAGAAAATATCTATCCCTCAAGGGAAAAGAACAACTCCTCTTCATCCACAGACAGTACAATAGAACTCATGGAAATGTCAGATAAAGAATTTAGAATACTCATAATGACAAGCTAACAGAGATGCAAGAGAAGAGAGACAATGAACTCCAGAAGATGCAGGAGAAGAGAGCCAATGAGTTAAAGGTGGTGAAGTTCTTGCACTATCTGAAAGAGGAAATACACACCATAAAAAGACAATCAAATGGAACTGTTAAAGATGAAGGCTGTAATACAGGAAATCAAAACCTCCCTTGAAAGTATTAAAAGCAGGTTTGTGGGACCTTAGTGTAATGGCTATGTCGCTGGACTCCCATGTAGTCAACTGCGGTTCGAGTCCCAGACCTGGTGGCTTAAACTCACGCCGGGCGCATGTGCGTGCGTGCCCAAGACCCTGAGAGGAGAATGGAGGAGAAGGGATTGCAGTGTGGCCATCCCCCCTGGGGGGTGATTTCTCGCTTTTTGGCTCTCTGTCTCTCTGTCTGTCTGGCGAGCGCACGTGCCCTATAGCAAAAATTTCTCCAAAAAAAAAGAAACAGGTTAGATAATGCAGAAGATTGTATCTCAGATGTAGAAGACAGAATCTCTGCCCAAGAAAAATTAACCACAAAGACTGAGAAAATAGCCTCCCAAAATAATATAAGAGAAATACTAGATACCATTAAATGGTCAAACATCCAGATAATGGGTATCCCAGAAAGTGAAGAGACTAATAAGGGCATTGATAATCTAGTCCACAAAATCCTGACTTTCTAAACCTAGAGAAGCATTCAAAGATCCAGACCCAAGAAATACAAAGGACCCCAAACAAAATCAATCCAAGAATATCTTCTCGAGGAAACACTGTAGCCAGATTGATGGAAACCATAGACAAAGACAAGATACTAAGACTGGCAAGAGAGAAATGGCAAGTTACTTACAAAGTATATCTCATCAGGCTAACAGCAGATTTCTCATAGGAAACAAAGCAAGCAAGGAAAGAATGGGAAAATATATTCAAAGTGTTAAGAGACAAACAATTTCAGCCAAGAATACTATACCCTGTAACAGGAAAACTAAATACAGACACACAGAAGTAAGGGTTCAAAAACAACTAAAAAAATGGCCACCTTAATGGTAAGGACAAGTCCAGAGTTGAATGTTATCTTCCAGAATTGAAACAGAAAGATCGAACTATAACAGAAGAGAGATTAATTACATGAGACTGAACTGGTGAAATAGAATTTTATGACTTTTGACTAAAACATTACTGATTTTCTTCTATGCTTTGTTTTCCAGAGTTAAGAATTTTTGTCTTCTCTTGAGCTGTCAATAGGTTCATGTACCCACTATTTGAACAGAATCTTAACCTGTTTCCTGGTTTTAAGTCTTAAGCAAATTTCTTTTAACATTTTTTTTTGATTTGGGTTTATTAACTGCTTTTCTTGAAATTATATATATATATATTATATATATATATTTAAATTACCTATTTAATGACCACAATAAGCTATAAAGTAGCTAGGTGCTACTTTATAGTATATTCATTCTATTCATGGAGTTTCATGCCTAAAGTCAGACATGTGTTCACAGATATGTATATATCAGCTGAATTGGTTATTGAAAGTATCTCAATTCATTAAGATATTTTGTGTATCAATAAAATGTGGGGATAAAAAGGAATGGAATGCAACTGTAGATACCAGAGACAGTGTGAGAGAAGGGTGAGAAATGACAGAGGGTGAGGAATAGAGAATCTAGGTTAAATGAACACTAACTTCAGGTAAGAAAATGTGCTTGCAATAGGAAAAGCAAACAGAGAAAACAGTTCACTTATTACTAATAACTGAGCTTGTAATGGTGGCTATACTGGCAAAATAACTGGAGGAAGTTTTAAGTCAGTCTTTTTTTTATGATATACAGACATACAATCAGCTTTTGTAAACTGGGTGTTGTTACTTTTTTTTAATACCAGAGGCACCTGTGTGCACATAAAATGGGGAGATGGGGAGGGGGAAGGAATGAAGGAGAACCTCTGCCAACGAGGCCTGTCCATGCCACAATCCTTTTTTCTCTAATTCTTCATCCTATCAGGTACCTGTATGCACTCTGCATATTTCTCAAGCTGCTAGAGGAGAGACTCAGACCCATGTTGGCCAGGTGGAATCCAGCTTCCTCTGCATGGTGTCTAACTGTTGTACCTTCACAACAGGGGTCAGCCCTGCTGACACTCTTGAGGGTATAACAACATTCATCCTATTAAGGAAATGCTCGTTTTTTTTTTTTAAGTCATTAGGACTTGTAATAGTTTTCTGTGCTGCTAAGACCCATAATACATCAAAATTCTAAACAATTAGCAAAGTCATTTATATTCATTTAGGTAACCTCCACCTAGTCAGGAGACAGGCTTTTAACAATTCTTAGTCAAAGTCAAACAATAGCATCTAATATGTTGATAATTGTGTCACAGGGTCTGAAATTGATGAAATTTATGTTCCAAGGAAGAAAGTGAATTTATTTCAACATAAACCAGTATAATAATATAATCCTGAAATATAATTTTATAAGATAGTCTATGGGTAAAATCAGATGACAGTAAAGGGAGTCAAACTGGGCAGAATTCTAAATACATGTTTTGTAGACCTGAGCGTGATCTGAGCTGATAATGTTTATGTATAGGACAAACATATGGTAACCAAATGAGATTTATTTTATTTAAAAGATGACTAAAAAATTCCCATTAGCTATTCAAGCTCTGAGCCTTTTGTATTTTTAGTCTTTGGCAACTTTTTGCCTGAAGGTTTAGCTGAGTATCTTGAAACCAAAGCTAATTCTTCTTCCACATTTTAAATGAAATCTACTGCTTAACCATACTATTCTTTGCATTAGTCTACATTCACCAAAGTTACCATAGCAACTTTCTCTAATTAGGCTTTGGCTGGAATTTTAAGGGGGAGAAAAAGGTGAATCTAAAAATGAAGGACCAAGTTTCCAAAAAATTAAAACCAGAAAATTGTCTGTATTCCTGCTACGCTGTGAGAAACTCAAATTAAGACTCAAGATTAAAATATACTTTAAATATGGGGACCAGCAGTTGGCGTAATGACTATGTCGTTGGACTCCCATGTAGTCAACTGCGGTTCAAATCCTGGACCTGGTAGCTTAAACTCACACCAGGCACGTGTGCATGTGTGCCCAAGATCCCAAGAGGAGAATGGAGGAGAAGGGATTGTGGCGTGGTCATCCCCTGGGGGGAGTCATTTCTCACTTTCTGTCTCTCTGTCTTTCTGGAGAGCACACACTCTCTACAGCAAAAACCTCTCCAAAAAAACAAAGCAAACTATATGTGTGTGTGTGTATACCCGCACATATTTTAAAAATGTCAAATATCTAAAATATAATTGGAAAGATCACTCCCCCCCCAATGCCATCTAACAGCTACAGAGAGCAGGACCTGCCTGCTGGTGCGCCATCTGCTCTCTCCTTGCAGCCACAGCTGGGGGACAGAGCAGAACAACCACTAGGCCAACGAGGACACTCAGGAATCTGTCCCCAGTACAACCAAAGCTATGACTGCCCCCATTCCAGCCATTTCTCCTTTGTCAACACAGACCTACATGTATGACTTGCACTAAACAGAAAGGTGATTTCTATAAATACTCCAAACACTAAGACTCATGTAGGACTTTAAGAACTGACCTAAATACTAAGTGGTTTTTCACTAAAACAAAAAACAAAACAAAACTCTTAAGATCTGTTTATTCCCTATTGCAATTAAAATATAGCAAAAGAGGCCAATGTGGTGGCACGGGAGTAAGGCACTGCCCAAGAAAGCTGTGGATCTTCCGTCTATCATGGGCCTGGGTTCCTGGTCAACCTATCCACAAAGGGACATGTGTGTACCTGATGCTGGCCGGCTGGGAAGGCTGCAGTAGGAGGGTCACAGCATGAGACCCTGCTGAGGATGCTTATCTGTCTCTCTCTCATGAAAGAAAGTAATTTTAAAAGATTTTATAACAAAGAAAAATTCTCCTTATCACAGTACAGCAAATCAAATTCTGCCACTGAAGTAAAAGCATTTAAAAACTATTATAAATAGTATTTTGTGCTGTGTGTATGTTTAATAAATCTTTATTGTCAAAAGGCACAAAATAATTCCACAAAATGACTTACCCAGGAAGCAGTCACCTGGATACTGAGTTTTGGCCTGGGCTCTGAAAACTGCCTTGGCCCTCAGGCCTTTTTGCTCACAGGCCTGCCCCACACCCCCACCCCATCACCACCTCTGGGAAAGCACATATGAAAAAGATTTTGAAAAATAAAAAAATGCTTCATAAGCCTAATGGATTTAGGGGCTGCTTTACAAGGTGGGGCAGAAGAGAACACCTCTGTGTTCTGGTGCCAAAAAACAAGAGGCAGAAATGGAGGAATGAGTTCATGGTGCCTAGAACTGGGAAGAGGAGAACCAACCACAGCTAGAGACCAGTCAAATTCCCCACCATCCTCCCCAACAAGGGGCCTTCCAGAGTGGCCAGTGACACCCCACCCCTGCACATCTGTAGGGGGACTAGATTATGCCTGTGAACCCAAGGGACCAGCAGCTGGGTGAAACGGCCCTCGTCAGTCTTTACAGCCCCTGAGTTATGTGCTGCTATTTTTGGGCTCTTTAGTGTTTTTGCTTGCTCCTTCTTTGGGGCTTAGCACAAATTTAGGTTCTCAAGCAAGATCCAACCAATGAAATATCTGGGTCCAAACTAGAAGTCATTTTAACTGTTGCACCTTTGCTGAGAACCTGCTAGAAACCAGACACCTTCAAGCAACTGGGGGAAAAAAAAAAAAAAAAAAACTACAAACTATGAGACTGTCTCTACCCTCAAAAAACCTGGACTCATGACACCACAAAGTTAGAAAGACCTCTCCCCTCTACTCAGACTTCCTCCCTCGCTTCTTTAATAAATAAGCACACCTAATTCTGGAAGTCTCTCAGTAGAATGGAAAGGCTATTCTTATTCCCTGGATCCTGATCCCTATCCCCGCAATTCTGCTTGGCTGGCTGGGGGGGAGGGTGGAGAGAAGAGACATCAGGACTTGCACAAGGAGACATGGTTTGAAGACCGGGGTTTGGCAAGCGCAGGCACACACACAGCTCAACCTGCAGGGGAGCTGAGGTTACCCGAAGTGAAGTCCAAATGAGCTTTACAGAAAAGGTGCATCCAGCTGCAGTGTTCCAGGTGGCCAGGAGAAAATCTGCGACCTCTTACGTATCTGACTCAACGCCCCATATACATGCTCCATAAGTCACCTGTAAGAGTGGGTGACTTGCCCAAGTGGCTAGTCAAAGAGTTACCACCTTAATTTTCTTCCTGAAGGAGGTGGAGATCTTTCCAATAAGAATTTTATTTGAGGCCAACTGGTGGAATCATGGTTATGGTGGCTGGATACCACATGGCCAATTGTGTGCTTTAAGTCTCAGACCTGCAAGCTAGAAAACACTTTGGGTGCTAGTGTGTGCACATGTGTACCCAAATTCCCAAGAGGAGAAGGGAAAAGAGACTGTGGGGTGGCCATCCCCTGTGCAGGGTGATTTCTCTCTCTCTCTTTCTCTGGAGAGCACATGTGCCTCATAGTAATATATATATATAT
>NW_006204954.1:557090-569139 GCF_000334495.1 Tupaia belangeri chinensis
TATATAATTTCTTCTTTTTTTTTAAAGTGGAATTTGTTGTAGCAACATTGGTCTAAGTATTTCCTGATGTCTGCTTTAACTCATAAAGGTATGAGCAGCCAGCAATGTCCTCCTCTCCTGGTGCCATAACAAGGACCTGGATCTGGCAGTGAAGGTATTGTTTACAGAAGGAAAACTCCACTCCTAGGTTGTTGCAATGTACTCATTCTTCCCTGTAAAAACCTACCCCACCTCTATTTATGCTAGACAGGAAATAATGTGCAAATAGTATCAATGAAAAGCAGCTGAAGGCGCACATTCTTTGACTCTAATTAAGTTGGGACGCCTGATTCACAGCTGTGCCTACTGCTGAAAATGTTGTTTTTAATAAACAATGAAGTTTAAGAGGTATGTTGTTCCCAGTTTCCACACTTGAAATTTACGCCAACACAGTGCTCAAGTCAGCCTGCTTTCACATCAGAATGCTGCCCTGGAGGTGTAAAAGGTATTCTGAACCCAATTCACAAGAGTGAGGCAGAGGGAACCAGCAGTTAGTGTAATGGCTATGTCGCTGGACTCCCACGTAGTCGACCGCGGTTCGTGTCCCGGACCCGGTGGCTTAAAACTCACGCCGGGCGCGTGTGCGTGCGTGCCCAAGATCCCGAGAGGAGAATGGAGGAGAAGGGATTGCGGTGCTAACAGAGGCAGGACTAGAAAGAAGAAATCAACTAGGTTCATTCATTGTTTAAGAACAAAATCAGCTGTTACCACCACACCTTCTAGTCAAGGCCAAATCAAAACACTGGACCTGATTATTTTATTCAGATAGTGCTGCTCTGATAACCAAGATGCTGTATTTTTCTATTGTTTCTGCAGCTGTATGCAATGAATAACTGAGCCTTGATCTTCTTGTGAATAAATTTTTTAAATGTTTGCCTGGTAGAAAGAGAGCATCCTTCCTGGCCTTTATAACAGCAGAGACTTTGTTTTTAGTCCTGAGTATTAAATGTCCATTGGGGTTCCTTCCTCCTTCTCTAAGTTTACCTTCCCTCTCCTTCCCACTCAAGCACCAGCCTTATAAAATTAAGCAGCATGGAGGTCGGCAGGTGGCATGGTGGTTAAGGTTGCTGGACTCTCACATGGCTGACTGGTTTGAGTCTGGTCAAATACATACATACATATATATATATATATACACACACACACACACACACATATAAATTTAAATATATATATATATATATATATATAAATTTAAATAAAATAATTCTTTATATGCTTGATCGCAGTTTGAGTCCCAGACCAGGTGACTTGAAACTCCCACCTGGCACATGCGCATGCATGCCCAAAATCTTGAGAGGAGAATGGAGGAGATGAAATAGAGGCATGGCTATCCCCCCTGGGGGGAGATTTCTGAACTTCTGTTTCTCTGTCTCTCCAACAAGTGCATACGCCCTATAACAGAAACTCTCAATCAATTAATTAAGTAGCATGGACATGTCTTAATTTAACTCCACTGAATCTAAAAACTCAGAGGCCTATTTTGTTACAGACCAGCATTAAACCCTTTATTTAAAGAAAAGAATGAAAGCAACATGGATTTGCTGCCAACAGAGATGCCTGTTGACCATTTCATCCATTTTGGTTATTTAACTTCAGGGATAAAGTAAGAGTCTATAAAAAGCAGAAGATAACGCGGCTGAACATATTCTTCCTCTATGAGTTCTCTAACCAAGATGCTGTGGTTTTGTCCTCTCACCTTGGGAAAAGGTGAGGCTGGTGCACACTGGTCAGAAGGAGAAGAATGCATCCCACGGCACGGGGTATTCCCACAAGTATTTTGCCGAGTTCCTCCCTTTCTGTTCTAAATGTGAACATGGAAAGGAAACTGAGGGCAGAAAGTCAAGGTCACCTCATTGGTAAATTCTATCACACAATGATGCACACTTTGAAAAGTCATACTGTGGGGCTAGCAGGTGGCATGGTGGTTAGGGCGCTGGACTCACAAATGGCTGACCATGATTCAAGTCCTGGACCTGACAGCTTGCTTTCTCACTTTCTTACTTTCCTTTTCTCTCTCTGTCTCTCTCTGGTCAAATTAAAGAAAATAATGATAGTGAATATAATTAAGTAAATAAATAATTTGTTTTTTTAAAAAAAGGCCTGTTGCACTATTCACGATTGCAAAGGCATGGAACCAACCGAAATGCCCCTGTATGGAGGAATGGATTGAAAAACTGTGGCACATATACTCTATGGGATACTACTCAGCCATAAAAACCAACAAAACCCTGGCTTTTGACAGAAAGTGGAAAAATATGGAAGATTTACTGCTGAGTGAGGCAAGCCAGGCTATGAAGGAGAGACATTATATATCCCCACATAACATATACCGAATGTCTGCACTCTATGACTGAAACTGATTGACTAACGGTTCTACAAACAGAAGAGATGGGTGTGACTGTCAGATGAGGTGTATGTGGAGGAGTGGGGCCTAACAAAGGACATTTGGAGAAGGCATATGGAGGTAGAACATTGACGGGATGGGGAAGTGTGGGGTTATCGGTTGAAGATATTTTGATCAACGGGACTAGGGAGAAATGTTATATTGAAATGCTCACATTGTAAGCTAAACAATGCGATTGAATGTATATACAAAAAAAGAAATAAATAAAAAAGAAAAAAAAAGGCCTATTGTACCCACAAAGATGTGCAACAACTACATGTAAATAAGAAGTCATACAAAAATTATGTATGTGTTTTGTGTTCTATTTCCACACACAGGACAGCCTGGTAAAGACCACATTACTAGTTCCGGGAGGAGGTGGCTGATGCTATGGTCTGAACATGTCCCCCCCAGATTCACACATTGAAACTTAAGTCAAAAAGGACAGTGACAATCTTCTCTTCTTAGCCATCCTTTGGGAGTCACACCTATTGTGGATGCCCTGGCCTGGCGACGTAGCCTCATCTCCTGTCTTCCGGTGTCTTTTGTTCCCAAGGTAGGTGAAGATGGGATGTTCCCATGTGTGCCCTGTGTTGTCATGTCTCTGTGATTTCACCAGAACTATTCTCCATGCCTAGATAACCCTTCCCCACCTTCTTCCTCTGGCTGGCCACTTCTTCTTTCGCCATACTCAGTTCAAGTGTCACTGTCTCCAGGAAGCCTTCCCTGACCCTTTCTCTGCTCCACCAGTGCAGTTCCCATGGATGATACCAATCTGTTGACCTGTTTCCCCCACCAAGCTGAGGCCACATGCCATTTACCTTTGTGTTGCATTACCTGCCCCATACCTGGCACACACGAGACACTGAATAAATGCATGAATAATATTTTAAGACATATTTTTAAATGTTGAAGACAAGTTCAAAGTCAGAGTCATACATTTTCCTACAGGAAAAAAGTATTTTTATTCTTGACTTTTGTTTACACTTTCTCTACCTATTTGTCTGAACGGTAATCTGACTTTTTCCTTCATAATACCACCCTCATCAGCTCCTCCGGGGGTGGGGGAGTGGGGCTTCTTCTCATATTACCCTGACTCACAGAACACAGAATGAAGCTCACCACTACCCTCGCTGACCTTTCTCCCAAACTAGTTCCTGTCCTATCACTCCCTTCCAGGACCTCACTCATCTCTTGACCTCTAGGACTTTCCTGTCTTGCTAGAATCCCCATTCCTCCCATGCCTGCCCTGTTTGGTGACTTCAAGAAGAAGGTGGATGACCTTGGTAACACCCAAAGGCACAGCTCAGAGACTTCCTCCTCTCTCAAAAGGTTCCACCTCCATTACACTCACCCCAACCACACCTTGGGTGTTATCGCTACCCAGAAACACTCCACCTTTTTATTTACCTACCTCCCCACTTCCCTATTCATCTAGACCCTGCCCTTCATCCTCATTATAGGGAGTTCCTTGGCTTGCCCCCCCCCCGCCATATCCATCCTAGCCTCCTTAGCCACATGGGACCCTCAAGGCCACCCAATGTCAGTAATTCTCACATTAACACCCAGGTGTCCCTGTTTCCCAGGGCTTTGTCAGAACCAAAATGCCAACCCTGAACCCTAGTCACTCCATTCCTTTTCTTGTATGTTATTGGAGAAATTCACATGACCTACTGATTGGCTGCACAAAGAAAACTTACAACTTTAGTTTGCTGCTTAAAAGTTCTCAGATTTTCTACCAAACCCTGGCAGATGCACTATTTTTTCACATCTCACTCCTCCCATCCTTCTCACTTCAGCAGATGTCCACCCTCAATATCCTTCCTCTTTCTCCTCTCAGAGAAAAGGGAATTCTCTATTCTTTTTGTCTAAGCTGGAGTGGGAAAGCCAGGACATGGGATAGCACTAATCATGGATGATGGTCTCTTCTCTCTTGTGAGTGAAATTTTCCAATTATTAATAGGTTGCAAAAAGAAGTTTACCTGAGCAATTTGTTAAATAATCCTTAGAGACGGAATCACAGGGCCTGGAGTGATCCTCAGAGGCCTTCATTTACACAAGCACCCATGTGACCCTGATGAAGGTGGTACCTGACCTTGGGAATCACTGCCTGAAGCTACTCTTTCAGAGATGACATAACCGCCTCAACTTTTGCCTGGAGGTACCAGAGACTGGAAAATCTGTGTGTTCAAAAATTATGTGATGGGAAAGAAAATCAAGACATGTTTAGGCAAAGCAGGACTGAATGGGCAAAGTGGCAATGACTAGAAATGTCATTGCTGAATTACTGTTCTAGCACCTGAATGCATTCAAGGCTCTTAGCAAAAAGGAATGACAGGGCCCGACAGGTGGCATGGTGATTAAGGCACTGGACTCCCACAAGATCTATGTCAGTTCAAGTCCTAGACTGGGCAGCTTGCTTTCTCAATTTCCCTCTTTTTCTGGTCAAATTAAAATAATAATAAATAAATAAAGTTAAATAATTCTTTTTTAAATATTTATTTTATTATATTTTTCAATGTGACCAGAGAGACACACAGAGAGAGAAGGAAAGTGAGAAAGCAAGCCACCAGGTCTGGGACTTGAACTGCTGTCATACATAGGGGAGTTCAGCACCCTAACCACCACACCACCTCCTGGCCCCAAGTTAAATAATTCTATTAAAAATAAAAAAACATATGAAATAGACATACAAATGTAAGGTTGTATTACAAATTAGTACCTAATTTTCCCACACTCTGAATCCAGTGTATAACTAAAAGCAAACTTACACTGAATTTAGCAAATAAAGTGAATTGGATATTGTTATTCTATTTTCACTATTGAACTTTTTGCTAACACTCTTTCTAATCAGTGTGACTTAGAGACTCATGGGGCAAAAGGGCATGTTAAACCACCAGGAGATATTTATCCTAATTCCAAATCCACCACTAATTCCATCGTGGATTAGTAAGTTAATGAACTTCTCTAAGCCTTGGTGTTCCCAAATATAAAATGGGGATTTGACTTTGTTAGAGGAAAACAAAGGTATTCAGATTGAGAAAGCAATGGAAGAGCATTCTAGAATCTACAACGATTCTAAAACTGAAGACATGAAGAAATCAACTGCGACAACCTCCTGAAAATGTTCTCTGCCGCTCAAGAGTCCCTGTACGCCTTGAAAACCAGTCATGTTATGAGTGTTAAGCATCACAGCGTGAGGCGGCATCTGGTAGGGAGGTTCATACAGGAAGGAAGAGATCTCAGTGGTATTTGCTATTCATACCTTTGATGATTCAACAAAAAGTCAAGCATTCTTTGAAATCAGTCATAATAATGGAAGGACCAAGAAAACAATTGATGAAGTGAATGTAGAATCCAGACCTAACCAACAATAAAGACACAACAAAACCTCATTGGGTGAGGAGAAGAGAATAAACACTACATCACAGAAAAGTTCAAATGTCTGTTAAAACTTGAAAAAGATCAAGAGTCAGGGGAGGAAGCAAAGGAGAAAGAATAGACAATAGGTATAAGGTAAATTCTTTACAGAACTACTCATAGCAGTACCAGTTAAAATGAAACAGAAACAAACAACAAAAAAGAAAAGAGAAAAAGAGAACCGCAAATAGACAGTGGATGGCTAGGACTGTGCCAGTTCCACCTAAACTCGAGTAGTGAGAACTGAAACCAAAATCCGTTTTATACTTGCAAAGAAAACATTCAAAACATGTTAAGAAATAAAGAAGTGGGCCCAGCTGTGGTGGTACAGGCAGTAGGGGTGCTAATGCAGGAGGCAGGAGCCATCTGAGAAGGCTCTGGGTTCATATCCCAGACCTACCTGAACACGTCGGGCATACCCAGGACTCAGGGAGGACCACAGTGTGAGGACTCTATTAAGGGTCTCTCTCTCTCTCTTTCAAAAAACTACTTTAAAAATTAAATAAAGACTGGCTCCATGGCACAGCAATAATACACTGCTCCAGAGAAGCTGGATTCCACATGGCAACCATGCACAAATGCCTAAGAATCTGATGGGCTGGAAGACTAGAGGAAGGGGATTGAGGTGGCTGGACCTCATGGAGGGTGCTCCTCTCTCTCATGCGCACCTGCATATGCTCTATCAGGAAGGAAGGGAGGAAGGGAGGGAGGGACGGAAGAGCTTGTTATAGTTTCTAAGCGCAGTCTTTAAACTCAGACAGATTTGGGTTGTAATATGTTTCTGTTGCCTGTTGGCTGTGATGCCAGACAAACGACTTGTTTTTTCAGATCTCATCTTCCCCATCTATAAAATGGGAAGAAGCTTTCTTCTCCCAGGGTGCTATGAGAACTGAGGTCACGTGAGTTGACCACCTAAGACACTGTGCCTGATGTGGACACTCGTGTGATAACCCTCATCAGTAAAGTGCATTTGAGAGCATGGAAATTTCCAAATCTCCCAGTTTTCCAACTTTGAAGAGCCTGAGAAACAAGCATAAACTTAGAGATCAAATACCAGCTGTTCAACTTGTCTTTGGCTGGATATGATTAATACCAGTTATCTGTACATGTTTAAAAACAGCAGCAACCTGAGAAGTAACACTTTCTTCTATCAGACCATACCTGAAGTGCCCTGTCCAACACATAACCAAGACTAGAACACACAGTAAGTGAAACTAAAAACCCATTCTCTCAATTACATGTCCCAAGCCTGGGGATGCTGACAGAGACCACAAAACATATCCTTAATAACTGTCCCTTCTACTCCAGCTCCACAGCACAATCTCTGGTCACCACCCAGCTGGACCTCAGTGCTAATGTCTCTCCTGAGGCCCCAGTTACAAGTATCAAATGCTAGCAGTCAGGGCAGGCTGGTATCAGGTCTCTTCTTGTGCCAAGAAGCACCCTATTAAGACCTTATCTCACCCTCTGTCCAGCTATCTGGATGAGTCCACTCTCCTCACAGATGGCTCTGCTGTTACTGCAGCATGACAAGCCCTGGCCTGCCTAAAAGGTCCTGGGTCTCCCTGACCCATGGCTCCTGAGCAAGCAGGTTGGAAAGCTTCCCAAACAGGCTACTTTTCAGACAAAATCAGGCTCTTCCCTCACTGAGAAGCCAGACTCAAATGGGGCTCCTGCTTCCAGCTCCCTCTATCCCTGCTCCACCAGTTGCCACATGGAATGACCTATATCTCACTTCCCTTGGACAGTAGAGGTGAGTCAGAGCCAGGGAGAAGAGTGGGGATGGGGTAGGGTAGGAACAAGGAGGAACTGCAGAGTTACCACTGAAAGATGAAGCTGTTTATGTTTTGAAAACAGCAACTAAGGGGGCCAGCAGTGGCATACCAGTTACACTGCTAGCCTTCTACATGGTCAACCACAGCTCGAGTCCCAGACCTGGTGGTTTGAAACTCACACTGGGTGCGTGTGCATTCATGACCAAGCTCCTAGCAGGAGAATGGATTGTGGCATGGCTATCCCTCTTAAAGGGTGATTTCTCACTATGCTTCTCACTGTCTCTGTCTCTTTCTCTCTCCAGCAAACACCCATGACCTACAGCAAAAACCTCTTTAAAAAAAAAAAAAAAAAAAGGAAAAGGAAAGAAAATGCAATTAAGAATTCCTTGAACCAGGCCATGGTGCCGTGGTAATGTAACTAGACCCAAGTGGTTAGGTGCGGGGTTCATGTCCCAGGTCTTCCTGTGCACACCAGGTACATGTGCATGAGGCTGAGCTAGTAGGGGTGGGTTATGACATGAAGGTTCTGTTAAGGGTATCCCTCCCCCATCTCTCCCTCTCTCTCATGGAAGAAATAAACTTTAAAACAAACAAATTCCTAAAGAGTTCATTAATATTGTGTGTAAAATGGCAACAGGTCTCTTAATAGGTTGATGAGCAAGAAAAATAGTTTCCTTCAGATTCCAAGTTTTTGTTAGCATTGCTTATGAACATATCTGTGGAATAGAGATAGTGAGGTCCAAGCATGTTGAGGGTATCTAGCAGGTTCTTTCGCAAGTATTCCCCAGTCACAAGATATATTTCTTTAAGTGCTCATAAATACAAAGCAAATTCAGTGTTAAGCAAAACCATACTCAAGGCTTTCACTTGCTCAAACATTTGAAACATTTCTCTTTTCAAATCTGATTCTCTAATTCACTGCTAGGTAAGGTCGGAGCTTGAGAGCTGATTTAATCAATGATGTGTCCTTTTGGTATCTGAGCTGTAAACACTGACACAGAAGGAGAGTGTTGTTTTCTTTCCAGAGCACAAACAAAAGTGCCCCAGACTCATCAATACAGAGAGCAACTTGGCTCACAAAACTCATTGAAGATACTATTTCTACACAAGCCCATTACCAAGGGAAGACTTTTTACTGTGTTTATTTTCAGAGGTAGGACAAGAACAGTAAGCACAGCAAAAGATTTGTATGCATTTTCTCTCTCCTTAAAAAAGGAATATAATATTACAGGAACTTTCCTTGGGAGACACAATAGCAGCCCCATTCATAAGTATTTGCTCAACTGCAACTTGCAAACTCCCTCTGTGTTTCTTGCCAAGATTTCCTCTCCTGCTCTCTGACCTTTATAATAACTCCAGTTGGATTCAGTTCCACAACCCAGAGTTTTCCCAAAGGGAACTCCCCAATTTGAATTTCTGCACATTTGTCCCAATAAAGTACTGAATTTCTTAAGGTAGATTCATTTTCCATACTCAAATATGTTTTACACAGATTAATATGAAATCTACTCAGCAGTATTCTTCTGAAACGTTCCTCCTTTAAACAGTGGGAATTCTGGTATCAGAGACGTCCTTGCAAAGCCCACATGAATAACATACTTGTGTGCATAGTCCCATGGCAACACAATTCCCCCAGCAAACAAGCTATAAACATAGCATTCATGGCCTACCTGAGAAGAAATCATTTTTACTTATTTATTTTTTTGTGTGTGGAGGGGAGGTTTTTGCTATAGGGCGCATGTACTTGCCAGAAAGACAGAGAGAGACAGAAAGCGAGAAATCACCCCCCATGGACGATGGCCATGCTGCAATCCCTTCTCCTCCAGTCTCCTCTCAGGATCTTGGGCATGCATGCACACGCGCCTGGTGTGAGTTTAAGCCACCGTGTCCGGGACTCAAACCGTGGTCAACTACATGGGAGTCCAGCGACATAGCCATTACGCCATCTGCTGGTCCCATGAAAAGAAATCTTAAAAGTCCATTTATAATTATTTTAAATAACAGAGAAATGAAAAAGCTTAGCTTAAAATAGCTCACAATTTGAGAACAGCAAGTGGCATGGTGGTTAAAGCATGCCCACATGGCTGACCTCAGGATGAACCCCAGACCTAGCAGCTTGAACATCACACTGGGCACATGCATGTTCACACCTAAGATCCCAAGAGAAGAGTGGAGGGGAAGGGACCTGCTGCATGGCCACCCTCCATGGTGGGGTGAACGATTTCTCACTTTCCCCTGTCTCTCTCTGGCAAGCACCTGTGCCCTAGGAAAAAAACCGAAAAAAATAACAATAAAAAAAAAGTACACCATTCAAAAAAAAAAAAACAAGGCAGCAATAACCTCAAAACGATTGTCATTCAGACCAAGACACCATCCTATTCCTCATTTGGGTTTCCAACAGCGACATAAAGAATACTCCCCATCAAAGAGCCCTTTCAGGGGTTAATTTCAAGAAGATATGGACACATCCTAGGGAGGGCAGTTTCTAATGTGGCTGCCGATGCTCTCTGCCCCCTGAATCATCCTCTTGTATAATTCCCTGCCCTTGAGCATGGCATGAAGTTAGTAACTTAATTCTAATTAATCAAAGCAAATATGATGGATACCACTGCTGAAAATAAATTACGTGTGAGCTGCCCTGTGGAGAGGCCCAAGTGGCAATCACCTGAGGGAAGGCTATGACCAACAGCCTCAAGAACCTTAAGTCTTCATTCCAAATGCCTAACAGGCACTGGATTCTGCCAATACCCTTGGGTGAGCATGGAAGAAGATGCACACCACATGAACCAAGATGCCTGTTGTCTCAGAGATACCCAGAACCAGACGACCCGGATAGGGTATACCCCGATTTCTGACTCTCAAAAATTCTGACATAATGTTGTTGTTATAAGTTGTTATGCTTTAGGGTAATTTGTTATACAGTCATGGTTAACTAATACATATCCTAAACATCCTTTGCTTCTCAACACAATTACGATAGGTCTTCATGACATCATCTGAACTTTTTGACCTATTTGATAAAGAGCTACTTTGCAAAGCAATTACTTCCTCTTTGGGATATAATAGTATGTTCTTTTTATTTTTTTCTTCACTGCTATTAATTGGTACTTTGAGACTTAATTAACAAGTCTATATGCATAGAATTCATAACTTTATAAAGTGCAATAATTTCAGGCTTAAGTCATCCTAATGCACAGGCTCTCTCTTCCTCTCTTCACTCATCCATTCGCTGACAGAACAATCCTCCATGCTTTTCTCTGGAGACCTCCTAGGTCACTGTGATATCATGGCTCACTAAGTTGTCTAGAATCCCAACTTCATAACCTACTGGGGCACAAATATGGTGGGAAGGACTTGCATCGCCTAACTGTAATACAGAACTTTCCACTGAAACAAAGATTAGGTTCTACCTCTAGGCCAACCATCTAGAATCCTAATTATTACTTCCAGAACAGCCAAAACATACAGAAAGCAGAGAATATCAGTGCTTTTTAGTAACAAACAATACAAATTCAACACAAGACACTAAGTTATTCATTCAAATATGCAATGGATATTATGTCATGAGACCTTCCACTAGGTGAATTTGACCCGGATGTGCAAGTCAGAGAAGGATTCCCTGAAAGTGTGCTGCATTCTGAAGAAGGAATAGGTCTGACTAGATAAAGAGACAAAGGAAAAGGGAACCATGCATGCAAAGGTCCTGTGAGAGAGGGAACATAGGAATGAAAGCAGGCCCAGGTGGACGGGGCATAAGCAGAGAGGGAATAAACAGGGCTTCATGTGAAGCTGAAGATGCTTTCATGACAGGACTATAAAGAACCCATGAGGACCTATAAGGGAGTTTGGTCTTTATCCTAAGAGAACTGAGAAGCCACTGAAAAAGGTTTTAAACACATAAATAGCCACAACACATCAGAGTTTTGAAAATATTCATCTGACTACAATATAAACATTCATAGTAGTTCAGCAAGAGATGTGGCAGACCTTCAGCAGGCTGGCATGGGATAAAGAGGCAAACATACAAGAGATATTTTGGAGGACAGTGGCTGGATATGGGAGATATGCACAGAGAAAGATGAACAGAGTGAGCACAATTAAAAGAAAGATATCAAATTATGCAAATGTAAAAACATCAACCAAGTGGTGAGCTTTCATGAGCCCGTTATTAGTTGCTTGATCTCTATCTCCAAAACAACCATACTGCACTTGTTTACACATAGTAGATACTCAATAAGTATCTCTAAAACAGAGATACCTCATGTATCTTAAGAGTACCTTGTGGGACCAGCAGGTGGTGTAGTGGTTAAGGGTGCTGGACTCCTAACATGGCCAGCCTTGGTTTGACTCCCAGACCCGGAGGCTTGCTTTCTCACTTTCCCTCTGTCTCTCTGTCTGTCCCTCTCTGGTTTTATATAATATAAAATAT
>NW_006204954.1:569195-584647 GCF_000334495.1 Tupaia belangeri chinensis
TAACATATTTTTAAAAAGTGTATCTTGCATGTTCAATGTATCTGGTAAATACCAATTAATCTTTTTTTTTTTTCTTTTTGGAGAGGTTTTTGCTATAGGGCACATGTGCTCGCCAAAAAGACAGAGAGAGACAGAGAGACAGAAATACCCACCCCAGGAGGGATGGCCATGCCGCAAACCCTTCTCCTCCATTCTCCTCTTGGGATCTTGGGCATGCACGCACATGCGCCTGGCGTGAGTTTAAGCTGCCGGGTCTGGGACTCGAACCGTGGTCGACTACATGGGAGTCCAGCAACATAGCCATTACATTAACTGTTGGCCCCCCCAATTAATCTTATTTAACAGCTTCAATAAGGACTTCTCTGAGTCAGTCTGAGTAAAGGAACTAATAGCTACATTGTAACTTATATGCCATATAACTTATCCTTTTAAAGTATACAACTGAATAGTTTTTAGTATACTCACAGAGTTGTGCAATCATCAATTGCCTTGATTCCCCTGGTAAAAAATATCAGTTGACCATAACAGATAAGGTTATTTCAGACACTCACATCTATTCCCCTGAGCTACATAAGAGGTCTTCAAAAAGGTCATGGAAAATGCCTATTTGAAAAGATTGTGCATAGATTTCAAAGGTTTTTTAAAGAGTTATTATTACTATTATTGTTATTATTTTTAATTTGACCAGAGAGAAAGAAAGGGAAAGGGAGAAAACGGGCCGACTTGAACTGTCCTAGGCCATGTGGGAGTCCAGCACCTTAACCACCATGCCACTTGCTAGCCCCTAGATTTCTAAATTTTTTTGCACTAATCAAACTCATATTTTAGTTCCATTTTCCATGACCTTTTTGAAGACCTTTCTTACATGTGCATCCTTGGTGCGAGTGTCACACTGTGTTGATTACTGCAGCTTTGTAAGTAAGTTTTGAAATTGGAAAATGAGTTCCTCCGCTTTGTTCTTTTTCAAAGCTGTCCATTTTGAACGCCTTGCATTTTTCCATTTAAGTTTTAGAATCTGTTTGTCAATTTCTGCATTTTTAAAAAAAGGCAGCTGAGATTTTGCCAAGGAGTCCATTTAATCTGTAAATCAATCTGAAGAACACTGTTTTGTTAGTATCATCTTCCAACCCATGAACAGAGGATGTCTTTCCATTTTCTTAGATGTTTTAAAATTTTCAGTTTTATAGCTTTCAGTGTTCAAGTCTTGCACTTGTTAAATTTACTCCTAACGTTTTATTCTTTATGATGTTGTGATGTAAATAGAATTGTTTTCTGAATTTAATTTTCAGATTGCTCATTGCTAAAGTATAGAAACACTACTTTACACATTCCTGTGGTATCTTACAACAAATGATGAATTCATTAATAGTTTTAATTTTTTTTAGTAGATTCCTGTGGATTTTCTGTAGACCAGTTGATGTCACTTAGAAATTGTTTCATTTTTCCTTCCTAATCTGGATGTGTTTTATTTCTTTTTCTTGCCTAATTGCCCTGGCTAGAATCTCCGGTACAATGTTGAATAGAAGTGATTAGAAAAGATCTTAATCTTATTCCTGGTCTCAAAGAGTTCAGTCTTTCACCATTAAATATTATATAATGTTAGTTGAGGGTTTTTCATAGATGCCCTTTATCAAGTTGACATTTTTTTTCTATTGCTACTTTGTTGAATGCTTTTACTCATATATTTAGAAAAGGGGTTGGATTTTTATCAAATGCTCCCCATACATTTACGGAAATAATGATGCTATAGGGCGCATGCGCTGGCCAGAAAGAGACAGAGAGAAAGAAAGTGAGAAATCACCCCCCAGGGGGAATGGCCACGCCACAATCCCTTCTCCTCCACTCTCCTCTGGGGATCCTGGGCACGCACGCACATGCACCTGATGTGAATTTAAGCCACCGCGTCTGGGACTCTAACAGTGGTCAACTACATGGGAGGCCAGTAATTCAGCCATTGCGCCCTCTGCTGGTTCCATTCATTCTTAGTTCTAGCACTGTTTCATTATACTGATTGATTTGGGGGTTTTAAGATTATACTTATTGATTTGGGGGTTTTAAGATAAGTTTGCATTCCTGGAATGAATCCCATTTAGTAATATACAATCCTTTTTATATAATAATGGATTCAATTTGCTAGTATTTTGTTGATTTTTGTATTTGTATTCAAAATAGATATTGGTCTTCAGTTTTATCTTTGACTAGTCTTGATATTAGGGTAATATCGGCCTCAACAGAACATACTCGAACATACTCTCTCCTATTTTTTGAATTTGTGAAGGATTGGTATTAATGCTCTAATGAAACTATTCCTAAACATTTGGTAGATTCTACTGTGAAGCCATTTGGGCTTGTAAGAAGTTTATTGATTACTATCTCAATCTATTCGCTTGTCATGTATCTATTCATATTTTTTTTCTCTCTTCTTGAGTCTGTTTTAGTAGTTTGTATCTCTCTAGGAATCTTCCCACTTCATTGAGGTTATCTAATTTGGTGGCATATAAGAGTTTATACTATTCCCTAATAATCTTTTTCATTTCTGTAATATTGATAAGATGATGTCCTCTTTAAATAAAGGAACTTTTAAATGGCCTTAGAGTAACAGAGAATCCTGAAATTTATAAAGGCAAAATTAAGATACACTAGAATATTACAATCCTGAGTTTATAAAAATCCTGAATTACAGAATATACAAACAAGATATCTTCCAATCTCACTTCCAGAAAGAAAGGGCACACATGCCTTCTAGCAAATTAGGTAGAAAAAATAAAAGAGGGGGATCATGCCATAAACCCTTTGAAATAATCAAAGTAATAATCTGAGGGCCATGAGAGTCTGTCCATCAGGCTTTCTTAAATCATAGTGCACCTATCTATCTACTAGTAGTCACGTAATTTTCACATCTTCCATAATCACAAACCATAAATCCTTCAAAGATTCATAAATATGTATTACTTCTAATATCCTCTTATAATGTAAATTTATAAAAAGCTATCTTTGAAAAAATCCTATATTTTTATAGTCTGGTTTTTTTTGGGGGGAGGTTTGTGTTCTCTTTTTTGTTTTTTGTGTTTTTTTTGTTTTTTTGTTTTTTTGTTTTTTTTTGAGAGAGAGATTTTTGCTATATGGCACATGCACTCGCTGGAGAGACAGATTCAGAAAGCAAGAAATCACTCCCCAGGAGGGATGGCCAAGCCACAATCCCTTCTCTCCCATTCTCCTCTCAGGATCTTGGGCACACACACACACAGGAACCTAGCATGAGTTTTAAGCCACCGGGTCTGGGACTCAAACCACAGTGGACTACATGGGAATCCATCGATATAACCATTACACTATCTGCTGGTCCCAATATAATCTATTTTTTCACTGAAGCTATTTCTAATGGAATTTATTCAAAGAAGCTGAGGTAGTCATTAGGGGGATGTCCTACACAAAATTCAAGTACAGAATTCAAAAGTACTGGAGAAGAGAACAATTATTCAAGCTACGTTTTTACCGCTTTGGGACACTACAGAGAAAACTCTGCATGTGTTATCACCATACACCTTACTGGCACTACAGTTTCCCCTTCTTTATTTGCTCTTTAGAAAAAATAAACCAACGTGAAGTAGGCAGGTGGTGGTACCATTTTCATTACCCCATTAACAGAAAAGACAACACCGAACTTGCCCACAGGTCACTTGCCCATGGTCACAAAGCTCAAGCACGGCAGAGCTGAACAGGCTGACCAACTCTCAGACACACAACTTCTTCCTATATATGACAACCCTTCCCACATACAAAACACAGGAGGCAAAAACTTAGACTGCACAGTGCGTGTCAGTGAGAAAAGAAGTTTCCACTAACTCCCCTTAAACGTTCGCATGGAACGCACATTTCTTTTAGATATCTCTAAATCACTCTCCAGATCTAAACATTTTAACAACAACTTGATTAAAAGCATGTTTTTCATAATCTTAAATTTTGAGTCTTTAGTATCCTATAACCTAAATGATAAGTTCACAGACATGTTAAACTACCTTTAAAACTTGGTCTTCAGGGGAACCAGCAGTTAGCGTAATGGCTATGTCGCTGGACTCCCACGTAGTCGACCACGGTTCGCGTCCCGGACCCGGTGGCTTAAAACTCACGCCGGGCGCGTGAGCGTGTGTGCCCAAGATCCCGAGAGGAGAATGGAGGAGAAGGGATTGCGGCGTGGCCATCCCCCCTAGGGGGTGATTTCTCTCTTTCTGTCTCTATGTCTTTCTCTGTCTGTCTGGCGAGCACATGTGCTCTATAGCAAAAACCTCTCCCCCCCCCAAAAAAAACCAAAAAACAAAAAACTTGGTCTTCAGATCTTAAAGAAAGTTACATGGCACTGTTAAAATACTGAACAACCCCAAGACACTCCCCTTTGAGCAGTTTTGATGCCTACTTAGGGCATGTGTCACTGAGTGTTCTACAAAATACTGATCGAACATCTCATCATTCTGCCACTATGGAAAGCTATTTATCAGTAATCCAAGATCCTTGAAATCAACGCCCATTTAACTAACTGCTAATTTGCTATGTAGATCAGCGGGCTATAACATAGCAAGTATCCATGGAACAATACTATTGCCCTAACATGGCACAAAATATTAAACCAAACTCCAACTCATGGATATGGACATTGTAGCAGCTACCTCTCCAGGGACAAAGTTCTCTTGATTCTACTCATAAAGAAAGTATTTGCACTTGGGACTCTTTATCTTCACTTTCATCTCGGAAAATCCAACATTTACTTAATCTAAAATGCCTAAAAGAACCAATACAATTTTAGAGACAGCATATCCGAAGTGGTCACACACCCATGGTTTAAAAAGGAGATTGCTGTCATAAACCTACCCAGGTTAGCGACCGATGGACTACAGTTTGATGTACTGTTGAACTACGGGGCATTTATCATCACTGGGGTAGGAGAGTAGAAGATCTGAGGTAGCTTTGTGTGAAAAGGAAGTTGAATTAAGTCATTGCTGCTCCACCACATCCGAGCCAATGAGAAGAGGAATTTGAAATAATCCGCAGTTTGCCTAGTGATTTCCTGGGAGGCTCTAGGGAAGGGCAAGGAACAGTGGCCTCCCAAGTGCTTTGATCTTGGCTTTGGCAGTTCACTACATGTTAAACTCTCTAGAACCACTGGCCCATTTTAGGTGCATTCTGCTCATCAGCAACTTCTCAATTCTGCCAGTACATTTATAAAACACAGGTTCTTCTCCCAACAGCCTGCTAGCAACTAGACTACAAACGAGTTATTAAGAGTATAGTAGTATGGGCCAGTAGGTGGCATAGTGGTTAAGGTGCTGGACATCCATGTGGCAAACCTTGGTTCAAGTCCCAGACCTGGAAGCTGAAAACTTACACCAGGTGTGTGTGCGAGCATATCCAAAATGCTGAAAGGAAAATGGAGAAGGGATTGAGGTGTGGCCATTGCCCTGGGGGTGATTTCTCACTTTTTTCTCTCTCTCTGACAAGTACACGTGCCCTATAATAAAAATCTCTTTAAAAAAAAAAAAAAAGAACATAGTAGTATGTTCATGGATGAGAGCGGAACGGTATGTACCCAGCTATGATAAGGATGGGAGCAGAACGTGGAGGGGTCACTCCTAGGAACTGCTCTGCTGGCACGGCGTGTCTGGCTAAATCTAAATCACTGACTGCAGGCAAGAGTCTCTCCCTGGCCATCCACAGTCTGATAACTCTTTAGAACCGCTGGCCCATTCTAGGCGCATTCTGTTCATCAGATCTCACGCCCTCACCCCATAGCTCATCTCCAGGAGAATGTGCACAAATGGCCCAAGCCTGGCTCTTACCTTTTGGCTTCCTCTAGATGGCACAAATACTCATAAGCAATGTTCTGCCTCCTCCTCTCATCCATCTCCTCTGCAGAGAGCCTTTCATCGTCGACAATAGCTAGAAACAGAGAAAAGCCACACATTACTTACAAGGAGAATCTTTATCAAATAAACACGTGAGACAATCAACTAGGAAAAACTCAAAAAACTCATGCAGGTCAATATTGAACATTTAAAGATGGGTGCTGAACTACCCAGCACAGAAAGATATTTGCCTTTTGATTTTGCAATATTATATTATTTCTAACCCCCCCCCAAAAAAAAGCAATATTGAACTATAGGTTGAAAATGCTAAATAATAAGAGAACTGCAATCAAGGACTAACAGTTAGCATAATGGCTATGTTGCTGAACTGCCATGTAGTCGACCGCGGTTTGAGTCCCAGACCTGGTGGCTTAAACTCACGCTGGGCGCATGTGCGTGCGAGTCCAAGATCCCAACAGGTGAATGGAGGAGAAGGGATTGTGGCGTGGTCATTCCCAATGGGGGTGATTTCTTACTTTCTGTGTCTCTCCTTCTGGCGAGCACACGCACCCTATGGCAAAAAAAAAACCTCTCCAAAAAAAAAAAGAGAACTGCAATCAGATTTCATGAACATGTCACCATAGGACTGGACAGACTCAAGTCTACTAGAGCAAGGTCTGCTAGCACAACACGATTGTAAAACTGGCCCAGTGACTAAGCTTGGCAGCAATCCTTCCTTCCCCACTGCAGCGTCCCGGAAATTCTAGGACTGAACAAGGAATCTACAAGCACCTGTCTTTTCCCATTCCGTCACAGAATGAAGGCCTCTCATCCAACCCAAAAGATCGATCAATCCTACTTCAGGGAAGCCAAAAACTGCTAAAATTTTTCTCTCACTAATTTCTTGGTCTTTACAAGGCTAACATTTCTGGTCAATGGGTATCCAAGAAAAAGGCAACAGAAACAGCAAGCAAGTAGGACTTGCAAGTCCATGCTGTGTATCCCAATACAAGGGCTAGTTTACAAACTTCGACACGCCAGCCTTGGTTTCTGTAGAGAGCACCACTTCATTTCCTGACTGTACTTCCTCCACCCACAACCTCCGCAGCATCCAGCCAGCCGCTGCAACCGTCATATCAACTAACTCTTCGCTGTCTATTTATAATGACCACCTTCCTTTCTCATAAAAAAAAAAGGTCTCCCTTTCTCTCTTCACTCCAGAACTTTAGACAGCCATAAAACTAATTTGGTTTTTGGTTTATTAGATCGCACATCTAATGAAGAGAATGTATGTGTGTGGTTACGCAGGGCAGGAATTTGTTTTGTTTTCAACTAGTCAGCTCTGGTCAGCCATTTTCATAAATGGGACCTCTTGTCACAAACAGAAGAGAGGGATGGGAAGGTTACCCATTCATTCCTAGGAAAGCCGTGCCAATCCCATGCTCTATTGGTGAGGAGGTCACCACATCACTTTGGCAGACAAAAGGAAGTAAGGCCACATTTTGAACTCTTACTGGAAGAAGTACAACGCTGAACACTTAAGATCTAACATAATATTAAACCCTCAAGTAAGTCAAAAGAGGGAGATTAAACGTCCATCAATATAAAGTAAAGTAGACAACCACAAGCAAAGAAATGTGGACTACCATCTTATTCACTGAGCACTTTCTTCATTTCAGGGCTGAGTCAAAGCATTTTTTAAATTTAATTTAATTTTATTTACTGTTATTATTATTTTTAAATTTGGTATAGAGCATGTGTGCTCACCAGAGAGAGGCAGAAAGAGAAGGAAAGTGAGAAAGCAAGCCTCCAGGTGCAGAATTTGAACCATGGTTGGCCATGTGAGAATCAAGCACCTTAACCACCTGCTGGTCTCAGGCAAAACATTTTCTATACTGTCTCCAAAATTTTTCTCTCACTAATTTCTGAGCCCTAAATTCTGAGGATACAGGTTACTGAAACTGAACCCCCTCGATGGGAACAAACAGGCCAAGAGATTATTTCCCAAGTAAAGAGCAGAAATCGCTAAGGCCAGAACGGTTTTGATAGAATGAAGAAAACAAAAAAGAGTGCAAAACCTTCAGGAAGTGTCTGTCTATGATCAATGCATTGGATTCTCACATGGCTGACCTTGATTCCAGTCCTGGACCCAGTGGCTTGAAAATCATACCAAGTACCTATGGAAGAAATGGAACCAACAGAGGAGGAGAAAGAGATGGGAAGACAGGGAAGACTTCCAGGGCTGGCTGGTTTATAATGAAAACAATACCCGAAAGAGCAGGTCTTCCTTCTCACCCCACTGCTCTTTTCCCTTCCCTTCCCATCACTCCCAATTTTTCTTTGTGTTTCTATTCTTTAAACAGAGAGACCTCAACCCAGACCAATGATACCAACAGACAGGGGTCAACAAAGATTTATCCCTGTGCCCCCCCCCTTTTTTTTTTGCCATAAGGCACACATGCTTGCTGGAGAGAGAGACAGAGAAAGTGAGAAAGTACCCCTCCCCCCATGGAGGAATGACCATGTCACAATCCCTTCTCTTCCTTTCTCCTCTTAGGATTTGTGTATACACAAACATGTACTCAATGTTTTTCAAGCATCAGAGCCCAGGACTCAGTCAGCCATGTGGGATTCAGCCTCCTGAACCACCTGCCACCAAGCTGCCCCAACATCTATCTTCTTTAATAACTCAATTTGACCTAAATGTTGAGAGGCCTTCAACAGCTCTTCCCCAGACTCTTGTGACAGGTCTCTCAGACATGACCTCTCCTCCACACCTTCTCTTCACCATCACCAGAAGCTTCTAACACGAAGTCCTACCGATGTTATTTTCCCTCTCAAAACCATCCATGGTGGCTGTGTCCTACAGAACCAAGTTCTAGAACACTCTGCCTCTCTTCCCCTACAGCCACCCTTCCAGGTAGTGCCATATGGTAGGACCATACATTGAATGCTCTGCTTTCGGCTTTGTCTCTGCCTAGAGACCATTCTCCCACCTTTTGTGTGTGACATCTTTGACATTTTCTCAAGCAAAATTTGTGGACCCCCAAGTCTGAATCCATCCACTCTCCTCGGCACTTTGGTTCACATTTTTATTACATCACTCATCGAAAAAGCCCTCACTGCACACCAGACACTTCTCCCTCTCCAAGCTGGGAGTGCTCAGAGAAAAAGACTCTGCTGATGCAGCTCCATGTCCCCCCACGTTTACCATGGATCCTTGCACATAGGTAGCACTCAGTATTTGCTGAAAAATTACCTTTAAGAGAATCCTCACAAGGGAGCTAACTATTACATCATAATGAAGTTACCTTGAAAATTATCATTTTCTTATCCTGCGTTTTCCTAAAATATACCCGGCACACCCACTTACTCATGTACCCACACCTAATACTCCATCTATCTACACTGTTCCTAACAGTTAATCCCCAGGACACCCCATGATTTCCAATGTCTCATTTAAATTTTAGCTTAAGGTGTGTTTCCCATTTCTGGCAGGCTATTTTCATTATAGAGTACTGCCAGACACACTAAATAAGACTTGTAGCAGGAGCCTGTGTGCTCATTCTACTACTACAAACTTTAAGAGTATAATCCTAGGGCCCAGCAGGTGGCATGGTAGTTAAGAGCACTGGACTCCCACATGGTTGACCATGGTTCGAGTCCCAGACCTGTCAGCTTTCTCTCTCTCTCTCTCCCTCTCTCTCCCCCTTCCCCTCTAGTCAAATTAAATAAATAAATGGATAGAATTAAGTAATTACTTTTTTAAAAAGTTAAAAAAGAAAAAGAGTGTGATCCTAGAGTCATACTCAAAAGGTGGCATCTTGTCACCACCTTCCTGCCTCAACTTACCCACCAGGAAGGAAGCAGAATCCTCAGTAGTTCTTAGTCCCTCAATCTCTGCCTCTATGCAAGGCCCCACAGCTACACAAGATCCCACCAGCCCAGGAGAGCTACTGAGGGGCTAAATTCTAGTACCAGCCTGTTGGAAGACTTAATGTCTGCGCTGATGCATACCCCTTGCAAGGTTTTAAATTGCAACTGCAACATATTGGCCATAGCTGATAGAAGTCTACCTATCGTCAAGGTTCAACCCAAGGGCCAATCCCATCCCAAAGGTACCTTCTATAGTGTTCTACTATAAACTCCTAGCATAGTTGGGTCTTTGGGGATCCAGCATACTTCCTGGCGACATAGGCTGCATGCTCAAGAAAAAAAAAAAAAAAAAAAAAAAAGACCTGATAAATGATCTCGTATCAGGAAAGGCTAATAAAAGGTTCCAAAATGTCTATATGGGCAATTTTATTTGCTATTTACACTGAATGGAATAAGGGTGTGGTCCTTAATGGAGCAAATACAGAACTGTTCCACAGACTTCACTCAAGTACTGTTCTGTTCATACATTCTGGGTACCAGGCATGAGGCAAAGCACCAGGGAGAGGGCGGTGAACAAAACAAACAAAAATGTTCCCCCTTACAAGACTTCCTTGTACACATCCCCTCCCCTCTGACCTCCAAACATCTGGTCGACTGCCTTTCCAACCACACACACTTTAGTCCCATCTCCCTTCATTCAGTGGTAGGGGATAAGGGCGGTGAACAAAACAAACAAAAATGTTCCCCCTTACAGGACTTCCTTGTACACATCCCCTCCTTCCCCTCTGACCTCCAAACATCTGGTCGACTGCCTTTCCAACCACACACACTTTAGTCCCATCTCCCTTCATTCAGTGGTAGGGGATACTTTTCAAGGCCTATCGTCAAAGCATAAGCCAAGGTTAGGAGTTTGGAAAAGTCTTCATAGCAAAAGCAGATTCTCCTAAGCCACAGAGGTGGCCTGCAAGCATTTCTGCATTGCTCAACATTTATTAAGCAGCAACTTCTGATAAGAGCTACTGGCATGGATAATAACCCTGCCACTTAAAGATCCATCGTGAAACTCATAATTCATTTAAGGCAAGACTTTACTGCCTATAAAGCACTTTCCCATATGTTATTGTGCAGTTCTCAGAATCACCCTGAGAGATAGGCATAATCTTTCCTACAAATGAGGAACTGAGGTCAAGCAAGGGAATGGACTGCACGTGGTCATTCACAGGGCCAATGGCAGCGCCAGGGCTCTCCAGAGGGCTTTGAGCACCACAGCCCTTGTTCTTTGCCCGGTGCCATGCTCATTCTATGTGGGTGCAGGGAGGTGCTGTCACTGCCAACCTGCACCGGTCACTTAAGTGGTTTCAGAACTCCTTTTATGTGAAAGGAACTTGGAACGTGCATCCCCGTCGTAGCCGATTGATCACAGTGTCAGTGCTGGTCAGAGAGACCTCATCCTGCTCTTTTGTGAGGAACATATTCATGAAAAGTGGAAGTTAGTACGATCAAGTTGTTGACTGTGATTAGATCACATCTTAAATTCATTTCTAGACTAGAAACTGGGGGAAGCAGCAGCTACTGGAATGGTGTTTTGTGAGACTTCCGAGAGCTGGAAGGACGCAGTGATGGGTGTACTATGTCTGAGCATAGAGACTTGGGCCTGAGAAGAGCTTGCACAGCCAACGAGACACATTGCCTTCTGGAGCTGGGAGATAAAGGAGGGATTTACTTTCTTCACCAAGTGCCATAGATTTACTGATCTGATATTCTGTCGCTTTACAGTCACAGTCAATATGTGGGGATCGATGTGCTCAGCCAAATTTTGTTTGAAACAGCATGTTAGATTTAAATGAATTTATCTTTACCAAAAACCATGTTGCGTTCAAAGAGGTGAACATTAAAATATTGAGAGACAAAAAAAAAGTAACTTGTGATTCCCTCTAAAGTTAATTTTTATTTGTGGCCTTGAACCCTAAAAGACATAAGAACATTGTGAAGAACACAGTTTTCTGAAGTATATGCAATTCACAAAACACCGTAACATCAGCTGACATGGGGCCAAGATATTTTAAAGCATTTATAGTCTATGGAAATCACACCACAGGGATTATTCAGAGTGTAAGGAGAATGAGAGTGAATTGGTAGAGGTTTGGAAATAGAAGTATGGGGTAGGGTGTCTTCAAAAAGTTTATATAAAATGTATATTATAAAAAAACAATATGCATGGATTTTTTGACCCCAGAATAAATTCGTACTTTAATTCTATTTTTCTATCAACTTTTTCCTATTAGTTAGAGGTGGAAAAAAACTTTAAAAGTCCATTTTCCAAAGAACACCCATAAAATAAAATATAAAAATAGCCCAAGACCTACCTTCACGTGATAATAAGTAGGTATAGTCACAGTTTAACTTCTCATATTCTACCTGCTTCCTTCACACACACACACACACACACACACACACACACACACACACTGACATCACCATATTTTTTTTCACTATATTCATCATTCGTTCAACAAATATTTGAGAGGCTGATGGTGCCAGTCTGTTCTAGAAACTGGACACACAAAATGACAAGTATGACTCACAGGTTTCTCACGACATTTTTATTATAGTTAAACAGTTGGCCATTTGGCATATTACAGGATGCTTAGGTATTTGGAGTACGGTAGAAGGAGGCTTGGCAAAAGTTACCAAAAGAAGGTCTAGGAATCTGCTTTATAAATGGTATTATTTGGGGTGTGTCCTTTAAAAGAAAAGCAGATGAGTGGGAATAAGACAGGAATCATCAGTTTATAGAAATATCCTCACAACCCAGCATTTTATGAACACATTACTATTCGGTGTGACTCATAGTTTCTCTAAGGAATCCTATCAGCCCAGGTATGTTATTCATCTCAATTGCATACTGAATTATCCTCTAAGAGTTGGGAACTACTTGGCCTGGAAGAGAATATCTGTATGGCTAGCATCCCACTCTCACAGCATAAAGAACAGCTACTGGAAAAGGCATTTATACTAGAAGAAAGAGAACTGATTCCAAGACACTAAAATCAGGGCAGAGGTATGGCAATGGGATATAAGATGAGAGAAATCTCAAGGTCAAGATTCCAAGTAAGCTGATACACTCAGTAAATTTGACCCGTGGCATATTCTGGCTTCACACCAGCTTCCTGAAGTATTTCACAACTACTTAATCTTAAACTATAAAGAATCACATGGTCAAACTTCCCTAAACTGAATTTTCTTTTGAAAAACAGGCAAACCCAAGGCTGAAGTAGTTAGCAACATGATACATATTCACCGGCATGCTAAAGAATCTGAAACCTCTCTCTCTCTCTCAGCCTTGCTTCCAAAATGACAAAGAAAAGAAGGAACAACCACGGTGCCAAAAAAGGGCTGCGGCCACGCACAGCCTATTTGCTGCATGAATATGTGTCTAATATGTGCCCGAGGACAAACACTATTAAGAAGTTCGTCATCTGGAGCCAGCAGGTGGTGTGGTGGTTGAAGTGCTGGTCACTTCCACATGGCTGACCACGGTTCGAGCTCTGGACCTAATGACTTGCTTTCTCACTTTCCCCCCCACCTCTCCCTCCCTCTCTCTCTGGCTCTCATTGGTCAAATTAAAATAAAAAGAATGAATAAATGAAATAAAATAAATAATTTTTTAAAAAATTTCATCACCTGAAACATAGTAGAGGCCGCAGCCATCAGGGGCCTCTCGGAAGCAAGTGTCTTTGCTGCCTATGTGGTCCCCAAGCTGTGCATGAAGCTACATCACTGTGTGAGTTGTGCCATTCATAGCAAGGGAGTCAGGAACCGATTTCCCAAAGCTCCAAAGGACTGAACACCTCCACCCCAATGTAGACCTGCAGGTGCTGCCTCTCACCCTCCACCAAAGTCCATGTAAGGAGCTGAGTCTTTAAGGACTGAAGAACTATCATCTGGGAAAAAATAAAATGCAAATTATACATTAAAAAAAAAAAAGCCAAGAATCTGAAATAAAAATAGCCATTGCCACTCCATGTAGTACAAACATGGGGAGCTTCAACACCCACTCAAATGGTAAGACACTGAGTGCAGGGGCTGGTGTCTGCTCCACTTCTCTCTCTCTCTCCCAAGGACAGAGGAAATAGGTTCTCAGGACAGGCTGCTAAATGGTGAGCTCAATTTTGTGCTTAAAGGAAGAGATACTGTGTCCTTCCAAGTTTTGTCCTAACAATCAAGTCCACCGCCCTGATAATAACATGCCATATTCTCCAGGTACTAACAAAAGGTGAACTTTGTACAAAGCCTGCCTTCTGCACTGTTCCCAAAACTTCTACCCCATCACACACATCCAAGAACTTCCTGAAGTCATATCCACATATAACTTCAGAGGATATTCAGGCTAGACAAAACTCTTAAGGGACTGTAGCCACCTACTTTAATAAAGCCAAGCCCTAAATCTTCAAGGTTAGCATTAGGAGGAGAACTTCCCAGGTGGGGAAATAAGGGTAACCAACACTTAAACTATAAGTTTACCAATAAGAGTTAAAGTCCCTGATTGGCTACTGTTTCAGTGAGGTGACTAGGGACAGGAATAGTTAGGAGGCTTGTCATAATTTTTCAAGAAAATGGGGAAATAGTTCTGAATTTATTAAAATAATTGATCCTTTTTTGAAAATATACTTTAAATGTATGCAGTATTAAGATCTACATGTGAGGGGCCAGCAGGTGGCGTGGCGGTTAAGGGTGCTAGACACCCACATGGCCGACATTGGTTCATGTCCTGGACCTGGGGGCTTGCTTGCTTGCTTTCTCATTCTCCCCCACCCCCATCCCTCTCTGGTATGTATGTATGTATGTATGTATAAATAAAGTTAGATGGAATAATTCTTTTTAAAAAATCTGTATGTGAAAAAGTGTTCTTGGATCCCACTTTCATATGAAAGGCTCCAAACTCTTTCTCAAGAATGTGAACTTCATACTTGAACACCTACATGGGTGCTAGCTTTTTCTACCACACCCAGATCTCTAAACACAGAACACATTTTCAGAACAGGACATCATTTCTAAGTGCCACAACAGGAGAACATTTACTTTAGTCAATGGTGCAAATTTAAAGAAGGTCGAATTTCCTTTTCATGATCTGTACATGAGAAGCAGACTGTGGCAATATTAAGGTCCATGTACAGAGGTTAGCAACCTGCAGACTGAGATGGGAAAAGACGGTCTATCTAGAACTTTGCTCAATTTGAGAACAGAATTCAATGCAAACATTTTTAGACAATTATAATTTCAAGAAATATACTGGGAGCCGAACCACCTCTTTTATTACCAAATAGGCCCAGGGAAAATTCCATTGGCTCATTGCCTATTCCTACGCACTCCCCCCACTCCACACAGATCTCATTAAAGAATGGAATGTCAAGTTTCCTAGGCCAATTTTAAAATTTTAACTCCAACAGAAGATAATTTTTAAAATTTTAGTCTTTATGAGCTTCTACTATTTTTTAAAGAGAAATTCAAATTTATCTCTATGTGAATATTAACTTTTTATGCTTAAGTAGATCAGTACAAAATGCCCCAAATGATTTAAAAATCAGTCCTAAAATGATTCTACTACCTATTCTCTATAGATAATTACTATTTAAAAAAAAAAGAATTATTGTATTTAACTTTATTTATTTATTTATTTTTAATTTGACCAGAGAGGGACAGAGTGAGAGAGAGGGAGGGAAAGTGAGAAAGCAAGCC
>NW_006204954.1:585476-594541 GCF_000334495.1 Tupaia belangeri chinensis
AACCGTGGTCAGCCATTGGGGAGTCTGGCGCCCTTAACCACCAAGTCACCTGCTGGCCCCAGATAATGACTATTTTAAAAGACTCTAAGGTTAATCTAAATTTTAATAACCAATAGGAATAATATTTTACAACTGTTAAACAGACTTAGTAGGTTATATAATGGCAACTCCCTGGGCTGTTCCCGAGGAGCAGCAAGTCACTGTTAATACCCTGTCCCTAAGCTCTCAGACAATACCTAAAATAACTCGGACTATCAGAGGACACTCCTACAGAGCTGGAAGCCTTAGAATAAAAAAAATAGTGAGTTTTGGCACAATTTTTCCTTGACTATTAGGAGAAAAGAAAAAAAATAAACCACAAATAGTTCAAAGGTATGTGCAATAAAACAAAACATCTTGGTTATGAATAGGATTTTCTTCTGTATTGTTTCATAATACATAGACAGTGAAACATGTACGTGTTCTTTCTCTAATCTGTGGACACTCTTAGTGATGGATACATGAAAACAGACTGAACTAACACTTTATGAGCACTTAGCACGTGGCAGGTATTTCCCAACCATTTTCTCTTAGTCCCTGCATCTCTCCCTTTTCGAGACAGGAATTGATATTCCCCCTTTTCTGATAGGAAATAAACTCAAAGAAAGTTAAGTCGTTTAGGATTAGAAAATTCTAAGATTATAAAAACAAATGGCAGGGTTGGGTTTAAAACAACTGATTCTGAAGTCCATGGTTTCTCTTCTACTCTATAGTGCCACTGCCTCCCACATGGAAGTGTTTGTTGATGGTTGAGCAGTCATTCGAGCCTCTGAGGTGTCATTAGTGGGATTACTAATATTTTAAGAATCAGCACATAGACTCATATAACTTTATTTTTCCTGCTGGAAACCATATAAAATCAAAGCTAGTATTTTGAAAAAGTATAGAAAGTAAAATTAAAGGCTTACTTCTCAGAGATGTAGAGACCTCAAATATGGTCCAACAAAAGAAAAAGTTTAAATATTTAGTATTTCCAAATTAGACTATACCAGGAATACAAGGATTGTAACAAGACTGACTCTCTCTCTCTCTCTCTCTCTCACACACACACACACACACACACAACAGTAAAGCACATCAGTAAAGCAAAATTGTATAATTAATAAAGACTGAGAACAAATTTGAGAATATTTAACTTTTTTTTTAATCTGAGACATCCTCTTCCATTCTCTATCCCCACCAGAGGTGAATGTCTGTCCAACCTAATGATGATTAATTGATCCAAGAGGAGGTGAGGCTAAATAGAAAAGAGAGGTCGCTTTGGGGTTCGGAGTGCCTGTAACAGTGCCACACTCAGTCATGTGCTAGTTAACTAGACCAATCTCCTCATCTGTAAAATAAGGATAATGTTACCTACCCTATGAGTCTGCTGTATGTGTACTCTCTCTTTCAAAATCATATATATTTTAAATGATTAAATAATATACAATTATTAAATAGGCAAGTTAAAAATGTAAACTAAGGTATAGGTAGTATAATAAGCAAATAATTATATCAGTTAGATTTTCAAGGATAATTGAGTATACTAAATGTGCCTTTCTTTCAGAAGCTACCGTGCCACCTCTCATTTAACTTGCAAGTTCAATGTAAAGTTACATAAATTTTTTTAAAGTGTCGAAATTTTAATTCTATACTCACGAGTACACATATTTGTGTATATATATTCTTAACTACAATTATGAAATCTTATACAATATTATATGTACTAAATTAAGGAAGCAAAAAGCACAAATAGATATCTAAATGTTAACAAAACTTGTTTCTAAGAAGAGGTATCTGAGTTTTGTCTTTTTGTGGTTCTTACACATTTTCCAAATATTCTGTACCAGTGACATGTACTACTTCAATATATCTACACCCGAAATAACAAAAGATGAAGTGAGTTTTAATGTTAAGTTACAAAAAACAAAAACAAGACAAAACAAAAAAACACAAGCCTTTGGTCAGGTTCATTGTGAAGGGTGAGTTTCATGCAACTAACTGATCCAAGTTGACCTTGTAGAAAAGAATCGTGGTCATTCAAAAGGTACAATGAATAGTCAGTTTTATTGGGTTAAAAAAATCACCCAAGAGCACAAGCAGCAGAGAGGAAGTGACTGGAAGGTGACTAGTATGTGATGTCCTAGAGAAAGCCTTACCTGCCTAAATGAAGTCTGGGTGTGATAAGCTAAGGAGAGAGCACAGGCAAGGTGAGGGGTGAGTGTCATGGAACGAATGGAAGGGAACCTAAGCTGGAGCATGAAGAAAAGGCTGCAGCAAGCCTACGGAACATGAAACCTTACAAGCTTCAATCAGAAAAAAAACATGGTGATGCTTTGCACGGGCAGGATTTGGCAACAGGAGGAACAGCATGAAGAAGAGCGTGGTACGGGGGAAGAGAAAGGAAGCCAGCGAGTATCAGCCAGCTCATATTGTGACTTCAGATAGTGTAGGTGGAGTCTGCACATGGCTCAGCACCAGGAAGTCACCCCGATGTGCCAATTCACAGAAAGATAACTTTGTATAATTAAGGAAAAATATGGAAGCAGCCCACTGCTCTAGGGATAGGCAAGCGCTGACTTTAAATCAAAACTTTTATTTGGGAGAGAAGTTTAATAGAACAGACTCAATTAGAAGGCTATGATGTAGAACAGAAGGGTACTATTAACGCAAGCATATGCTGTTTGTTAGTGAGTGTGAATTAACACATGATTCAGGACAGTCAATTTTAAAAATATTGCCAAAAGCAGCTTTCGAAAGGATTGTACTATGCAAATAAGGATATGTTGACAATACAGTCATGGATGAAGAATACATTTCAACGTGAGTATACTCTGGACTGCAGGAGACTCGGCCAGTTCTCATGAACAAGAAACTTCTCTGGTTTTAAGGACATGAAAATAACCATTAGTCCACAGATAGAGGGTTTGTAGACTGGACTTGTGAGAAATCATAAAACACCATATATGGGACCAACATAAGGCAGGAGAATTTGAGCCACATTTCCTTGGGATCATATGTATGTATAAAGTGCTGTCGTGTAAATGATCTCAAATGGCTAGAACAGTCCTCGTCAGATGGATGGGCAAGTATTATCACCTCCACTTGTCTAAGACTCACAGCACTCAAAAAGTGCTTTGCTTAAGGTCCCAGAGCTAGTAAATTACAGAGCTGGTTTGCATTTAAAACTCCTCTTGGAGTTTAATAAAGTCTGTGTTGTGGAGGTACCCTATATATGAAATATTTGTATTCTTATAGGTCAACAACACAGAGAACAGGAAGAGGAAATGGAATGGCTGATGTGGGAAGGGAAAGGAGCAGATAAGAGGGGGTGAGCCTCGTGTCGACTGTGTAAGCTGAAGGGAACGTACAAAGCCATGATTTCGTAAACTCCTTGGAAAGTGTATAAAATACTCTGAGAACAGCTCTCTCACGGCAAAGAATTTACCCCACTAAAGCTGCAAGCATGTGGATTGGGCTTGTTGTATTCTTTTTATTCTGATACCATGCAGGACTACCACTCTCAGAAAGAAGATGGTCCTGGATGTAGAGAAACAGATGTGCTTGCTAAGTACAAAAAAAGACACCAACGTTTTCAGATATTATGATTCTTTAGTCCAAAGAGCAAGGGATTTTATATAATAGCAGGACGGCAACCACCTTGAAAATAATCCATGCTGCTCTGCTTCAGGCTTGAAGTAATAACTGATCCTATTCAGGCATATTTTTGGCTGAAGCATGGGCCATGGCCCTGCGTGTAAATCCCTTCACACCACATGCCTACTGCAGACCCGAGGAGCCAAGATTTCCCTGTGCATTGGCCACTAGTTCCTTAGAGGATCTGAACACAATTTCAGAATTAAGTCACTGTTTCTACTCCAGACGTGAGAGCCCTGCCAGCATTTGTGCAGCAGAAATACCCACAATTATGAAGCCAAGAAAGGATGAAAATGTATTCTTATTAATGATCCACTAGGTGCAAAATGCTGGCAGACATTTACCGAGATGCGGAGTCCTGACATGCATTCCAAGCGCCTTATAATTAAAACCAATAAATACAACAACAACAGAATGTGTTTCTTTTGGTATGTGGCAAAGTCTCTCATGGCTAAACAGTTGCAGAGCACTTCCAAGTGGAGGGAAGGGCTGTAGTGGGAGGAGGATGCTGTGCCCCAACAATTCACAATCAGGTAAAAGAAGACACGTTTAACACTGAAGTTATAAAGCTCCTTTGGAAAAGCACTAATTATAGTACAGAAAAGCCAACGGGGAGAGAAAAATTCATTCAATGATGGGCTTAATCAGAGCCAGTTTTCTAGATGAAAAGAGTTTGAAATCAGGTTTGAAGGAGGGAAGAGAAATGCAGCTGGCTGAGGAAACACAACTAGAGAAATGAATTAAGAAATTAAAGAATTAAGAAATCATACACACTTTGGGAGCAGCAGTTAGCGTAATGGCTATGTTGCTAAACTCCTATGTAGCCGACCGTGGTTCAAGTCCCGGACCTGGTGGCTTAAACTCACGCCGGGCATGTGTGCTTGCATACCCAAGATCCTGAGAGGAGAACGGAAGAGAAGGGATTGCGGAGTGGCCATCCCCCCTGGGGTGGGGGGGTGATTTCTCGCTTTCTGTCAGTCTCTGTCTTTCTAGCGAGTGCACATGCCCTATAGAAAAAAACCTCTCCAAAAAAAAAAAAGAAAAAGAAATCATACACACTTCAAGATGCTCTTTTGTTCACCTCCTGCCCCATTCCTTAGCCCTGAAAGTCTCTGTGCTATGGAAACACCTAAGCAGTGCCATTTCTCTTCATCCCCTCCAAAGTCTCCGAGCTTCCCGAGGAGAGGTGTTAAGGAGACAGACCACTCAGGGCATTTGCTGCTGTTTCTAAGGAGTGTCCGTGAGAAGAGCGCGGGTTGTGAAAGGACCTGGGGGCCAGCTGGTGACAGGCAGCTCTTAATCAAAGAGCTGGGCAGAATTTCATCCTGTTGACCTCAGTCGGCACGGTTAACCTGGCTCATAACACATATACCTGTATGAGCACCACGTATAGTTCACTGGACATCAACTGTGATACCACTGATAGAAGTTACTAGAGTTACTACCAATTTCTTCTATGTAATTGTCAGAGGGCATGCGTTGTTTTTCAAGCCTCAGGGGCTTGTGGTCGGCCACGTAGGATCCTGCTTTCTAGGCACAGTGCCTAACTTCTCTGCACTATGGGGATGGCCCTAGAATTGCTTCAGTGTAAACACTCAATCCAGCCTCCTCCTGTGCCAGTTCACCAGTATCCTCAGTCCACCCAGAGCTGTTCTCCCTTGCCACATGCTTAGAGCTGCACCCAATGGCAGTGGGGGTGAGGGGTAAAGATAACAGCCTCGGGTCTGCTCTTCAAACCTTTGGCTGGCCATGCCTTTGCCCAGAGCCCCATCCTGCCATACTGCAGCTTGACACAGAGGGTTTTGAGCACAGCACACTAATGGCCCTGGGCCCCTGAGGTGGGCCCTCCCCAGCCAGCTTTCCTTCCTTTGATACCAGGTAGGGAGGAAGGAGGGGCATGACGGGGAGATGAGGGGCAGAAAAGAGGAGTCTCGTGAGATACGAAAAATGCTGTGACCTGCAGCCAGGAAACCCTTCCTGCATGAACAAGTGAAGACGGGCCGGGAAAGCACTCAGAGAAGTCGCTGGGGAGGCTTTGTCTCAACGTGTGTCCACGGCCATGGACGAAGCCAGCCCCAGCACCAGCCCTGCTCCCCTGCAGAGTTGTCAGGCACTGGTATCACTGCAGTTAGCCCATGATAAGCCAGCATTATTCCCATTTTACAGACATGGAAACAGAGCCTAGAGACGGCTTACCCATCTGCCCAGATCACACTGGCAGCTGAAGAGCAGAGCCTTCGACAGTCGGACTCTGAACCACCTCGCTGCCTTCAGGAGATGCAAACCAGCTTTTCTGAGCCTTCTCTCGACCTCCACAGACCCCCAGGCTCCCCAAATCTGTATTAATAAGCTTTTCCACATAGAAAGGGTAGATGTGTGGAAAGAACTGGGGTTGAAGAAGCATATCGAGGTTCAGCTCAAAGTCCAATTAGCATGAAGTGTCTGATGTTGCTTATACACTTTCAAAAAATCTCCATTTTCCATTCTACTCCACAATTGATCTGTGCTGCAGTATTAAAAATAAAGGGTTCCCACCCCTAAACCCCATTTTAAATTGGCATCCGAGATGTGCCCTGTGTACGCCGTGGGCCTGGGGGAACAGCGTGGTGGTCCAGGCTGTGAGCGGCTCCTTCTTTTACTGACCGGCACTGACCCACCCAGCTGAGCTCGCGCTTGGCTGCTCATCTGCAGGCAGCTTAGAGGACCCAGCTGGGAGGCGTCATTCCTGGGAAGCATCTCATTCAAGACATCCGACCCACTTCTTCCATCCACAGGGCTCTCTGGAAACTGCTCGTAGGATGGATGTGCCCCTCTTAATGCACCCGTGCCCACAGCACCCACTGAAACTGTGTTCACCAGGTGGAAAGTGTGGCAAGAGGGGAAAAAATGCAGGTTGAAGAGGAGTCAGAACTTTCTCATTCCATCTGTTTTTCTACATCTTTTTTCAGGAATGGGCTGGCTGTATGCTAAGAGCTCTAGGATTGTTCTTCATTGGTGTTTTACAATACGCATGGAGGGTAGGTTTACTCCAATTTGGTAAATAAAACTGAATGGAGCCATTCTTTACACACTCTGGCATATAAACCAAGAAGTGCTTTGGTTCTAAATAAGTTCTTGTCATGAGATTGCTTATGCCTTACCTCTCTCCTTAAAAGTAGAGTGCAAGGTGAGGGAGGGCGCGGCTAGGGAGAGGTTATGTGAAACACAGGATATGGGTGCTGGTACAAGTGTTCCGTAAACACTGATTAGCCAGAATCCGATTAACCAGGAGACGTCTTAAATGAGAAACATTTTAATCATCCCTCTTTCTCTTTAAAAAGCCTAAGACAACAGACACTGAGTATTAATTATTGGTTGTTTAATACATTCCTCCAATATTTTTATATATAAAAATTCTTACATAAAAAAAAACCAGAAAATAGCAAGTGTTTGTGCGGATACAGAGAAATTAGAAAGTGTACTGCCGATATGAATGTAAAATGGTGCAGCTACTGTGTAAAACAGTACATAGAGAAATTAGAAAGTGTACTGCCGATATGAATGTAAAATGGTGCAGCTACTGTGTAAAACAGTACGGCAGTTCCCTGAAAAAGTTAACATAAAACTACTGGGGACCAACAGAGGGCATAATGGTTATGTCACTGGACTACCACAGAGTTGACCGCAGTTTGAGTCCCAGACCTGGTAGCTTAAAACTCATGCCGGGTACGTGTGCACGAGTGCCCAAGATCCTGAGAGGAGAATGGAGGAGAAGGGATTGCAGCTTGGCCATCCTTCCTGGGGGGTGATTTCTCACTTTCTGTCTCTCTATCTCTTCAGTGAACACACGTGCCCTATAGCAAGAATCTCTCTTTAAGAAAACAAGAAAAGAATAGGGTTCACAACTTAGGTGAGGACATCATTTTCAGAAAGGTCCAGAAGGGTTGCCCACTAGAGCACACCCTATAGCAAAAATCTCTCCCTCTCAAAACAAACAAATAAACAAAAACCTACTGTATGAACCAGTAATTTCATTTCTGGGCAAACAGCAAAAGAAGTGAAAGCAGGGACTCAAACAAATATTTGTGCACCCTTGTTCACAGCAACATTACTCACAGTATCCAAAAGCACTGTGGTTTATATGCCAGAGTGTGTAAAGAAACAACTCAAGTGTCTATGGACAAATGGATATGTAAAATGTGGTGTGTGTGTGGTGTGTCTACACACATATATACATATGGTATTCTATATAAACATATATATGTACATACACACACACACATGGAATAATAGCCTTAGGAAGGAGAAACTGATACATGGTACAACATGGATACATCTTGAAAGTGTTCTGATAACAAACAAGTCGAAGATGGGGAGGGCAAATACCATATGATTCCACATATATGTGATACCTAGAACAGACAAATCTGTCAAGACAGAAAGCAGACTAGAGAGTGACAGGGCTAGGGAAAGGGGAGAATGGGGAGATCACGTCGGTTGCATGACAATGTGAAGGTACGCTTGGAATGGCAAAGTTTCTCTATATTTTACCATAATATAGCACTTTCTATATGCCAGATAGTTCTAAACTCTTTGTGAATATTAACTCACATAATCTTCGCAACAACCCTTAAGGTAGGTTCTATTATTATTATTATCGACATCGTTGCTATTTCTTTGCTGAGAGTCACACAGCTGGCGCGTGGCAGAGCTAGTGGGCAAATGCAGGCAGTCAGCTTCATCACTTTGCCCTTCCCCACTCTGCTCCTCAGCGAGACAGACGGCCAAGCCTGAGGGACTGCCCCATCGTTTCACAGAGCAACAGAACAGATCCTGTTACTCACACACCATCAGGAGAGCCCCCGAGACACCAGACTGCTCAAACTCATCGTGATGTATTCAGGAACGCAGAGGCTGATCTGCAGCAAAGTTTGCCTCTTCGACCAATTTCACAGAACTAAAGGGGTTCAAATTAGAAAATGCATTTCTCTGGTCTAATTCTTTCTTCAAGATAGAAGTGCTAAACCACCCTGGAGAAGATGTAAGATTGCCACCTTATATTTCCTATATATATGTGTGTGTTTGTGTGTATGAAATATATATATATAAAATATATGTTTTCTCAGATTTCCCAAAATACATAAAATTGAGGGTCTATGAAAGAATACAGCCCCAGGAAGCCATATCTAAGCCTGGAAGGAACCACTTCAACAGGTCACTTATCCTCTTTACTTTCAAATCTATCTTCTCTAGAACAGAATTTGGGTTTAAGATTAGCTTAACGTGGGAACCAGCAGTTAGCGTAATGGCTATGTCACTGGACTCCCACGTAGTCGACCGCGGTTCATGTCCCGGACCCGGTGGCTTAAAACTCACGCCGGGCGTGTGTGCGTGCGTGCCCAAGATCCCGA
>NW_006204954.1:594572-606411 GCF_000334495.1 Tupaia belangeri chinensis
CCCCCTGGGGGGTGATTTCTCGCTTTCTGTCTCTATGTCTCTCTCTGTCTGTCTGGCGAGCGCACGCGCCCTACAGTAAAAATCTCTCCAAAAAAAAAAAAAAGATTCTGATGGGAGTTCTCCCTCTCTGAAAAATAAAAAAAAAGATTAGCTTAACGTCTAGGGAAATATCTTTCAAAACATTAAAATACTGTTCTCATAATCCTTACCACTTAGAGGGTTGTGTTTAAAAAATAGAGAACCAGGGCCAGCAAGTAGCATGATGTTTAAAGTGCTGGATCCCACAGCGCCAACTCCACAGTTGGCAGTGGCTTAAAAGAAATGCCGGGCACATGTGCATGCATGCCCTAAATCGCGAGATGAGCATGGAAGAGAAGCAACTGCAAAGAGGTCATCTTCCTGGGGGGTGATTTCTCACTTTCCCTCTCTCTGTCTCTGTCTGTCTCTCTCCAGTGAGCACACATAACCTACTGCAAAAAATCTAAAAAGATCCAAATAAAATACTTTAACAGACAGGTCAATGATGATCACATCTAGAGCTTAAACATTGCTCCTTGAGTTTTAACCAGTTCTTCATATGAGAGGGTTTTCAGAAAGTTTATAAAAATACATCTTATGAAAAAACTAAGCACGGATTTTAAAAAATTTTGCACCAAAATAAATTTGTATTTTACTTTTATTTTCCATTACGTTACTTAAGTCCCTGCATACACTGTTGCTGATCCATCTAATAGACCATGATGAGACATTCACACTATACTAGTATTGCTCCTCTGCTCAAAGAAAATGCCTTTATTTTCCCCTTGTTAGTATTCTGTGCACCTTCCCCAGGGTGACACTGGGACAAGAATAAAGCAAAACCTGGGGCCAGCATGTAGCGTGGTGGCTAAGGCACTGGACTCCCACATGACCAACCATGACTTGGGTCCCAGACTCAGAGGCTTTCTTTCATACTTTCCCTTTCTCTGTCTTTCTCTGTTGAGTGCACAGGCCCTAGAGAAAATTTAAAGTAATAATAAATAAAATTAAATAATTCTTTTTTTAAAAAAAAAGAATAAAACAAATCTAAAAGCTAAGGACATAATATCAAACGTGAGCCTTTCAAGACTGAAGCTGCAATTTTTCTGCCTTTTTTAAAAATTCAGAATATTTTAATTCACAGTATTCTTTACAAATAAGAAGTTGTGGGACAAGCAGTTAGCATAATGACTATGTTGCTGGACTCCCACGTAGTCGACCGCGGTTCAAGTCCCGGACCTGGTGGCTTAAAACTCACGCTGGGCGCGTGTGCATGCATGCCTAAGATCCCGAGAGGAGAATGGAGGAGAAGGGATTGCAGCATGGCCATCCCCCCTGGGGGGTGATTTCTCGCTTTCTGTCTGTCTGTCTGGCGAGCGCACGTGCCCTATGGCAAAAACCTCTCCAAAAAAAAAAAGAATAAGAAGTTGTAGGGGGCCAGCAGGTGGTGTGGTTAGGGGCACTGGACTCCCACATGGCGGACCATGGTTTGAGTCCTGGATCTGGCAACTTGCTTTCTCACTTTCTCTTTCTCTTGCTCTGTCCCTCTCTGGTCAAATTAAAATAAATAAATAAATAAAGTGAAATAAAATAATTCTTTAAAAATAGAAAAAGAATAAAGAATTCTAGGGGACAGCTGGTAGTGTGTTGGTTAAGACATTGGATACCTGGACCTGATGGCTTGCTTTTTCTCTTTCTTTCTCTCTCTCTCTCTCTCTCTCTCTCTGAGTGCATGTGCCCTGTAGCAAATTGAAAATAATAAATAAAATTAAATAATTGTTTAAAATAATAAGGGTTTCTGTTTTTAATAATTTAAAATTTTTATTTATTTACTATAATTCTTCAGTTTGAACAGAGAGAGAGAGTAAGAGGGTGTGAGAAAGTAAGCCACTAGGTCTGGGACTTGAACCATGGTCAGTCATGTGGGAGTCCAGTGCCTTAACCACCACGCCACCTGCCAGCCCCAAGTGATTCTATTACATTAACCTCAGCATGATTATTTAAATCAGAAAAAAAAAATTCTTCTATGAACAAAAGAAAGAGGCAGAACACCCAACGGGTCTCGACATTGCAATTTACCAACTTCAGCCAGCCTCAGGACCATGGGCATGTACATACCCAGGATACTCAAGGAAGTCTCAAGACACCAACCAGGAGCCTTCCCATGTGGGTCAGCCATGTAAAGTGTAGGGTTTTACCACCACACCATTGTCCAGCACCCCAGATTAGAAAGTTTATTATCCATGTAACAGTTATCCAGTCTACATTTAAATGTTACTCCCTGTCCCAGACATATCCTTATAGCCTTTTGTCTCGTGCATTTGTCACGTTTGTCTAGCTTCCTTAACCTGAAAGCACTGTCAGCCTTTGTCTTTATTGACCTTAATTTTTATGAATTACTGATGAGTGATTTTGTAGAATGTTCATCATGCTAAGATCATTAGATTAGCTGTTGTTTCCTCATAAGATGCAGCGTTGGTGCTTTTTGCACTTCATAATGGAACACAGAACTCAGCCTGAGAGCTTTCCCCAGCAGGTACATGATTCTGATTTGTCTCAACGAACTTCAACCCTTTGCTTAAGGGGATGGGTGCCAGGTTTTTCCACCGCACATCTGCATTTTCCCTTTGTAATTAGGAAGTAACTTGCGGGGAGACACTTTGATAATACATAGATATCCTTTCCTCAAAAACTTGTACCCACCAATATTAATGTCACTTAACTCCATCATCTCTTCTACTATTCTAAGTTAGAGCTTTCTCTTCTCTTCCATTTATTTCTATCAGTTGTAGATTCTATATTCAATCCTCGTCCTATACTCAAATTATAAAAAACACATGTACCAAAGTGGCTTTGAAAAAAGTGTCAAGAAAGGACTGAACAAGCATCTCATAAAGCTCTTCTAGAGTTTGCCAGTGCATGTATTGGAACTTCAGCCAGATACCTACAGCTGAACACGTGCTCATTGACAAAACCCTGCACATGTTTCAGAAAGAAAAGCCATGTCCAGTAGCAGTTGCCATTTATTAACTCACTAGGTTCTGCACTAGCTGTGTGACCTGGAGCTTCTAATCTTCCAATGACTCTGCTGCAGAGGCAACCCTATTTTTTAGAGAGAAAAATAAAAATGGCTCAGAGAGCTAGGAACCTGCTCCAGGCCCCATAGCCTGGTGTACAAATTCTAAAATTGATGCTCTTTTCATATAGCTCTGTCTTCTCCTATATGCACATAGCAGGACAAAGCTGAACTTCATGGTTTATCAATCCACCTGCTTCCATCCATTTCACATGCCAGGTAACTGGTATGTTCAAATAAGTTTCTACAATGAGCAGATGACAAGAAACTATGGCACTTATTAATTTATATAGGCTTTCTAATTATAATAGGCCACACTTCCCTCTACATGGGGCAACAAACATTTGCACAGTCTGGCCTCTTCCAGAACAATTTTCACCCAGGAGTGGTCAATTTAAGCTTCCACTGCAGGTCTCTTTAGATGCAGGCTAAACAAATCTGGTCTTTATTCCTTGTAATAAAGGAATTAGATGCTTTTACATTTAGGAAAAAAGGAAGAAAGGAAAGGAAAGGAAAGGAAAGGAAAGGAAAGGAAAAGAAAGGAAAGGAAAAGAAAGGAAAAGAGAAGAGACAGACAGAAATAGATGAGCTTACAGCTCAGTAGTGACTCAGGGAGAAGAGAGATGTTTATGTGCACTCAGTGTGAAAGCCTTCATCCCAAGAGGAGGTGGCCTGAGTGGCCTGGTGTGTTCCCATACCCACCTGTGGCTCTATAACACTACCACGCAGTCAATTTACTTTGTGTGATAAAGGACTCACACTCCTTCCACTCCCCACCATGTACACAGCTCATGTGTTCACTACTATAGCTATAGGTCAACTCACGGGTTTATATTAAGACAATGACTATAAACTTTATAACCTAGTTTTACTGTGATACCGTTTCCACTTAAGGAAATGAGATCAGACTATGAAGTTAAGACTTTTTGGGGCTAGCAGGTGGCATGGTGGTAGGGGACATTGGACTCCCACATGGCCGACTGTGGTTCAGGTTCTGGACCTGGCAGCTTTCTTTCTTTCTTTCTCTCTCTCTTTCACTCTGTTCCTCTCTGGTCAAAATTGAAATGAATGAATAAGTAAATAAAGTTAAAATAATTCTTTAAGAAAAGTTAAGACTTCTTGTAATAAATCATTTATAGGTTTTAATTTTAATTGGAAAGATAGGAAGAAAAGAATTACAGTGTCTTCTACAGAAAAACTGATATAGAGTATATATATTATCAATAAAGGCTTTGTAGCCCAATCTGTTTTCTCTGGTTCCCTTAACCTTCTCACTGCTTTAGAAAACCACCCAGGAGAGGGTTGCAGGGCTCAGATCACAGAGATAAGAATTCAGCCACCTCATCTAGGAGTTATTCGGGCTTTGGGTCCCAGTTTCTTCCAGTTCTTTCCTTCTCCTATAGCTAGTTCTTAGCAATGAGTAGGGCCTCCCCACCCACACTGTGTTCTTGGCATAACTGCAGGGACAGCTAAGAGCCATCTTCCTCCTCCTAGGCCTGAATTTCATTCCAGATGTGCCACTCTGCTGCACCTCCTACTCAGTAATAGAGTCTGCAACACCCTCTTTCTAGTGCATGAGGTTTCTCATCCTTATTATCTTTTTTGTTGTTGTTGTTCTTAAGAGAGTATTTTTTGCGATAGGGCAGATACGCTTGCCAGGAGACAGAGAAAGAGAGAAAGAGACAGAAAGTGAGAAATCAACCCCCCAGCAGGGATGGTCATGCTGAAATCCCTTCTCCTCCATTCTCCTCTCGAGATCTGGAGCAAGTACACATGCACACACACACCCGGTGTGAGCTTTAAGCCATTGGTTCTGGGTCTCAAACCACAGTTGATTATGTGGGAATCCAGCTACCTAACCATTGAGCTATCTACTGGTCCCTAAGGCATTCTTAAGGCACAATTTCTTTAATTTTGATATCTTTTGCATGTCTGATGCAGAAGAAAAGCTTGTCTGCAACAGTTCAGTCTTCCAGGGAGAGGAGGAAAAGGTATTAATGATACTTTGCAAAGTGAAGACAGAGGCATAAAAGGTAGTGATGGAATGACCAAGGGTACCTGGCCAGTTAACAACAGAACCAGAAGTGAAACCCAGCCCAAACACATGACTGAGACTCACTACACCCTCAAGACTGGCTTTGTAAGAAACAGCAGTGGGGGAGGGGGCAGCAGGTGGCGTGGTGATTAAGGCACTAGACTAGACTCCCACACGGCCAACCGCAGTTCAAGCCCTGGACCTGGCAGCTTGCTCTTTCACAACCCCTACCTCCCATGAGTGCACATGCCCTGTAGCAAATTAAAAAATAATAATGATGATACATAAAATTAAATAAATAATTCCTAACCAAAAAGAAAGAAAGAAAGGAAAGGGAGGAAGGAAGGAAAGCAGCAGAAGGAGCTGGTCCGTCTCTCACCAGCCTGCTCACTTCCCTACCAGGCTCTTCATCACTTCTTCCTTTGCAGAGAGCCATCGCCTCCTCCAGTTCTGAAGGGGTAGGGAGAGGGGTCAGTAATCCAGTCTCATGTTCTATGACTTAGACACAACCCCTGCAGAAGTAGGTTCTTCAGGGGAATAATTTCTGTATTTTTTTTCCCAGAGGACAAAAAAAAAATTAAGTTCACTGAGATGTAATAGAGAAACCTCAGAAGAATGTGATAACACGGTGGGGGAACCAACAGGAGTTCCAGACTCTGAGGATGACAAGGACAGCAATGTCACAAACAAAACCTGCTCTTTACATAAATCAACTAATTTAATCACCACCACAAAGTCTAAATTTCCACTTATCGAATAATGAAACCAAGGCGCAGGGCACGAGGACATTAAGTAGTCATTCATGGGGCCTGGAATGGTACCAAACGCAGTCTGGCTCCACAACCTCATGACCTGCCCTTAACCATTAGGCTACATTGCCTTGTGACAGCTCTGGTTAGAAAAGAGTAACGGGCAGCATCCGTCAGGCACTGTCATCCTAGCCAGTGGATGAGTTCCTCTGCAGGTCAAGGAAATGAATACAGTCAGCATGCACTCAGGTGAGACTCAGGTAACATGATTAATTCTGTCATTTAAGTCAAGAGATCACACACAGAAATACATATTCGGTCCTTCAAAAGAGCCTATGCTTGCTCCAACTTGGTGGCCATTACTGCACACATTTGTAGATGGCCCTTTGGAATGCCTTTCAACTCAGCTATGCACTCCTTTTCAATATCCTTACACTTGGTCCTCAATGGTAGAGCTGACGTTTGCCAACAGCCAGCAGTCAACCGAACCACACCTAGAAAATAAGGTGGCAAACTGAAGATTCAGTTTACTTTATTATTCTTTCCTTCGTGACTCATGAACTGATTCTGATGGCAATTCCAAAAGAACGTAACAAAAGACCTCTGAACTATAGGAGTTGATTGGAAAGATGTTTGTTTTAATGTATAAGAGCTAATTGGTTTCTGGGACCAGCAGATGTAATGGCTGTCACTGGACTCTTATGTAGTTGAAGGCGGTTCATGTGCCAGACCTGATGACTTAAACTCACGCTGGGCACGTGTGTATGCATGCCCATGATCCTGAGAGGAAAATGGAGGAGAAGGGTTTGCAGCATGGCCACCCCCCTCCCCGGGGGTGATTTCTTGCTTTCTGTCTCTCTGTCTCTCTCTGTCTTTCTGGTGAGTGCACGCTCCCTATAGTGAAAACCTTTCTTTTTTAAAAAAATAAAGATTTAGTCTAGACCTCTGGACTTCATTTCTCCCTCAAATTTCAAAAAAGTATGACCAGCACAAGTTTAACACCCTACCTTATCAAGATGATAGGAATGGTAATGTTAATGTAGACAAATATTTTTTTAAAATAATTAAAAACAAATGTAGAAGGAAATAGACACTAGAGAGAAATATGCCTAAATCCAATGATTATTTTGGAGGAATAAGATTGAAAATGATCATTTTTCATTGTGGATTCTTTGTAGGAGGACCATATATTACTTGTAAAACCTTTTTTATAAGTAAGCTCATTTAATAAGCAACATAAAGACACGACTGCACCTGCAGGTTATTATCTAAACCACCTCCTGGCACAGAGTGGGTGGCTGGGCTCCACAGCATCCTCTGCATTGCCAGGCTTAAATGTCTTACTGACTTCACTCAGTGCCCAATACCACACTCCTTCCCTCTCCCTTCCCTGGTATCCAACAGACCCACAGAAACAAAGTCTTCAGGGGAACAAGAACAGCACGAACTGCTCTTCGTGTTGCTCAACATCTCAGGAGATCAAGTGCCTGGCTGCCCCCCACCCCCGCAGAGCTGGGCATCTGGAAAGGTAAGCCACAGTCTTTCTGAGGGACTGCTTCTCCTCTGTGTATCTCTGCTCAAATCAGACCAAGGGAGCCAGCAATGGTCCGAGTCCAAAACAATCCAATCTGCTGCCTTCCTGGAGCTGGCTTGCCCCTTCAGTTTCAGGGGACACAGCCATCTGCCCCAGCCTGTCCTATTAAACTGCATGCCTCAGTGCCAGGTAAGTCACGGCAAGCATTGGTCGTCCTGCTGCCTGACAGCCTGTGAGGCTGCAGACGGACGTAGGGAGTCCCTGCCGGCATGGCGGCACACACACACCCGAGGGCCCATGAGCAGCCCTGCACACGACAGATTGCTGACAGCTGTTCGCTGCCCCCATTCGGTCTTCCATTATCGTCCTGGATGGACCCGCTCATTTTCCTTTTACTATCAAGAATGGGTCCTTACTAATGCCTTGCTACTCGAAGTGCGGCCTACAGACCATCAGTGTCAGGATCACCTGGGAGCTTATAGACCGGCAGAGTCTCAGGCCCCAGCCCAGACCTGCTGAGCAGAATCTGCAGTTTAAGCAAATCCTCACGTGGCACGGATGCACACACAAGTGTGGGAAGCACTATACGAAATGCACCTTATTCAAAATGGAATGCTTTTCTCAGGATCAAACCTGTGACACTAGTCATAGAAGTTTTGAAAAAAATAGTTTCAAATGGTGGGAAAAAGCATAATCCCATTCCCAGTAGAAAGACCTCATTATGCATGCACTCCTGAAAGAGAAGGGGAGGGGGGAGTTCGGCTCACTTTATGTCAAAGCCAAATCCAAGACCATGAAAGTGAGGCGACTTCATTTTAAATCACCACCCACCATTGCAAACACTAATTGGGCCAATAAACGGTATTTTAAAAGCTTAAGGGGGGACCTTAGCCAGATAAAATACAGCCATACACACACACACACACACACATACAAATGTGCAAAAACCCAATTTTGTTTCTTTACCTGCAACAGTGATTCTCAACCAGGGACATCTGGCCCTGTCTGGAGACATTCTGTCAGAAGTGAGGGCAGATGCAACTGGAATCTCATATGCCAGAGAGAATGCTAAATACCCCACAATGCACAGGGAGGCACTTCGCAACAAGAACTGACCAGTCCAAGACATTAACAGTGCTGAGGCCGAGAAACCCTGATCTCTGGGATGAATTATAATGCTCTTTTCTCTTCCCTCTCAAAGCCCCTACCCCATGATCACATTCTGGTCACCCCACCAAGCGATGTGCACTGGTCAGTAATGGCCTGCACTCCCCTACTCCATAGTTCCCCTTTTGGCTCAGGAAAGAACCTGCCTTTGAGTATGTGACAGCCAGAGCCAGACCTTCCAGCAGGAAGGCCCCACTCGCCCCCTCCTCATTACCCATGCAGCACGGGTCTTGTCAGCTATTACAGAGTCGTGAGCTGTGAGAGCCAGAGGGGCCTGAGTGATCCCCAGTCCAGCTCCCTCAGCTACTGAAGGGGCTGCATCCTCGCAGACAGCACATGCAAGGGTTCCTGTGTGACAGAGAGGACAAGGGGACGGCTCACAAAGGATGCAGACAGGAACAATGGCACAAGCTCCAGCGTGGAAGAGCCCAAGCAACTGCTGAATGGCAGTGATCTATTTTTAGCTCAACTTTCCTGAAAAGGCACTCTGCTTTCCCTTTTCTGGAATGCTTGGGCATGCTCTCTCACTATTTTGCCTTCCCCGACTCCTCCAAAGGCTGCTGTAGATTCTCTAGAAAGTGAAGTTCATTTCACAGAACAGAGAAAGACCCATCCTTATGGGCACAGTGACCATGCGTCCTGGTATGCCCAGGGCTAGTCCAATTTACACTGCTGCTGTGGCATAACTAACAGAATCCCCTCTCCCCACAGAGGTGTCTAGGTTTAGACAATGAATTATACTGTAACCTTTCTTCTGGGGCACGTTGTTCCCAGGGAGAACAAAGCTCCAGGCCTGGCATGCTTTTGCAGAGCACATTAAGCCACAGGCCTTAAAGTTAAGCTGATGTGCAATTATGTCTAATTTGGCCCTTGCTGGTGATGTGCCAGATGACCGAAATTCTGCTGCCTGAATATGACTGGACACCGATGAAGGAAAACCCAGAACCAAGCAAATGCACTCCAATCTTGGGACTTGAGGGCATCAAGAGAAAAGATACTGGCACAGACCATGGGAAAACCTGTTCTGAACCTGACCCATGACGTTAGTTACCCAAGAATTTCCAATTCAAACTCAGTTCATCCTCCACTTCTCATCCCAGCATGCGTGGAAAACTCCCACTTCTGGGTGGGACACATGCAGACCCACAAGCCACACGAGGGGGATGGAGCGCACAGGCTCAGGTTGCAGGTAGCAGAGTAGCAAGGCCAGCCAGATGGTCACTGGCAGTTCATGCTTCCATGCTGACAAGTCCTCCCTGCAAGTCCAGACAGGACAGACCATCGAATAGCAAAATCAGAAGGAACAGTATGAAAAGGAACATGTTTTTCCCCCGTTGAATGCAATTACAGGTCCCTGGGTAAAACGAAGAACAGGAAACAGCATCCTATGGAAAACAACTGGTAACAATTTGACGCCTTTCTTTCCAAGCTTCGCCCCATACGGTTGAAGTTCTCGCTGCCCCGCCATGTCGCCTGCCTTTCCACTTAATTGCACAAGCACTTCTCCATGTCATTAGGAGCCCATCAGTTTAGTTTAAGTTGTGTCTGCAGTTTGCCAATGACAACAGTCACAGCTGTTTGCTATTCAGACTTCAAAAGTTTCTGTCTAACAGAAGGTAGTCAATAAAGGAGACAGAGAAGAAAAAAAAGAAATCTAAGCAATAAAATTTTAATGAAGAATCCATCTCCCAAAATAGCCTTGATCACCAGTGTTAGAGTTTTGAACCCCTTCTTCCATTCTGCTGGAATCAGTAAAGAAAGCAGCTTCCTGACTTAACTGAGCTAGAATAGGCTCCAGGTGGATGGCACAAACTCAGGGAAAGAAACAGCCCAGAAGACAAGGACTCAGGTCACAGCAGTGAGAAGGGACACGAAGGAGGGAGAAACAGAGGAAGTGCCACTGCCCCTGCCTGCTCAGTGGCTGCAGAATCCTTGCCTTCCGTGGCTGTCGACATTCTCCGCTTTCCCTTCCTCTAGTCAATTCTGCACACATGCATGCTCGACCCGGGATCTCATCTCGGGCTGTCTCCTCTTTACAGCGCGCTTCCTTCTCCACTCCCTGAGCACTCGCTCCGTGCCAGGTACCAGCTAAGTGCTTTGCATCCGCCATCCCATTTCATCCCAGTAATGCCACCAGATGGGCACTACAGCTACTTTACTTCAGTTCACAGGACAGGAACCCAGAGCTGAGGCTCTGAGCCACCCTGAAGGGGACTCTGCCCTGTCCCCTTGCACAAGATCAGCTCACTAAGGCCAGAGAGTGGCTCAATGCACTCACTGGCTCAATGGCCACTTTACTTCCTTACTAAAAATATTTTACGTTTGCAGGGATAGATCTGTTTTAAAAGCAAGATGTATAAATGCAAAGATATAAAGAAACTGAGTAAAGAGAAAATAAAAGACAAGAACAAGGAAGGCCAAGGGATATAAATGTACTGAAGACAATGTTGAAGCCTTCACGAATTCTGTAGGAAGTCCCAGATTTGGTTTTGTGCTTTCTATCTGCCAAAGCAAAGAAACAGAAAGTAGACATGCACAAACTTGAATTATGGATTTATTTTAGAAAGTTCTAGGGCTATAGAAATTATGTTGGAAACAACATATGTTTAAGCTATCAGCCTGATCAGAGGGCTTCTAAATGAGCCTGTTTTCTGCTTAACTGTTGGCTAAACCTCCAGGCGTTGCAATGTAAACTCGGTAGAAACTGCTCTAAAAAGGACCTCACACGTCCCAGTTTCCTGATTCAGCCAGTGCCGAGTACTCGTTAAGTCACTTACAGAGGGTTAACATTATCAGTATGAGTCACTTGCTAAGACTGCCCTGTCTTTCCCTCGCCATGGCTTCAACTGCCTGTGGGTCCTCCTTACTCTCACATCCAATGCTCCTGCTCCTCTCTCGGCTGTTTCTGTGATGACGTCACCATTTCGGCAATGACCAGCACAGACTTCATAGCAGGCACCAGGCAGGCCCACTCACCCACTGCCAACTGTCTCTCCTTAGTGATGCACAGCATCTGCATGGCTAGCCAGTCACTGTGCCAGAAATTTAGGATGTCACAAATCCTTCCTGTTCCCAAATGGCTATACTGAACATTTGTTATAGCAGGAACAAACAGGAAACACAATGGTTAAATGCTTTACCCAGAATACCAAATACCAAAAGCTTTCCTTGTTTAGTTCTGAGTTTTTTGCTATAGTGTGGATGCACTCATTGGGGAGAGGGAGAGAGGGAAGGAGGGAAAGAAAGAGACCTCCTTGGGA
>NW_006204954.1:606442-620830 GCF_000334495.1 Tupaia belangeri chinensis
GGGGATGGCCATGCTGCAATCCCTTCTCCCCCATTTTCCTCCCAGAATTTTGGGCTCCCACATACTCGCACCCATGTGATTTTCAAGACACAGGGTCCAGGACTCAAACGGCAGCCGGCCCTGTGCGAGTCCAGCAACATAACTGCTATACCATCTGCAGGTCCCCAAAAGTTGAATTTTTAACTTGTGTTTAAGAGATGTGGTAGTGGAATGGCTATGTCGCTGGACTCCTATGTAGTCGACCACAGTTCGAGTCCCGGACCTGGTGGCTTAAACTGAGCTGGGCGCATGTGCATGCACACCCAAGATCCCAAGAGGAGAATGGAGGAGATGGGATTGCAGTGTGGCCATCCCCTCTGAGGGTGATTTCTTGCTTTTTGTCTCTGTTTCTCTCTGTCTCTATAGCAAGCACACATGCCCTATAGCAAAAACCTCTCCCAAAAAAAAGAGATGTGGCAGGTACACAACTTGGTTTCACATTGCCTAGGTTCAAATCTTGGCTCTGCCATTCACTAGCTAAACCTTTGGCAAGTTACCTAATGGTTCTCTACCCCAGTTTCCCCATTTGTAAAGGCGGGATAATGTTACCAACCCCAGAGGATTATGAGGAATAACATAGGTGATTAATAAAAAGTGCTTAAAACATTAAATGGCACATATGTGCACTAAATGCATTTGTTATTATCAGCATCATTAACATTAAACAGACAAAAGAGTAAACAACAACAGTATCCCCTTCTTTGAACTGAGTACACACCTCCTGGTCCTGTCCCATCCTCCAGATGTGAAAAACAATCTCCCCAGGCTGGACAGGGGAACCAGAGACAGACCCACGATACAGGTTTAAGATCAGGGTTTTCTGAGTTTTGAAACTTACTTAGCTCTTCTGCAGAGCCAACATTTTATCCTGTCTAATAATCCTGGAAACACCACACATTGCACTTAGTACAAGCTCCACGCTAGTCATTAAGAGACTACAATTTAGTTACATGGAATTAGACTGTTGATCTTATAATCCTCGGCTCCCTCACAACTAGGGAGTGGAATGATTAACCTTCGAAACCAGCAGGGTGCCTAGTCCTGGATACATCTTCTAAGGCATGATGATGCCAGAATCCTTTGAACACATGTGCTTACTCTGGATCACATGGCCTCGGCAATAGACGGAATGCTGACACGCACCCCGAGGACACGGTCTGCCCGTACGTTAAGCTCAGCTATCCCTCAGCCCCGCTCTCACAGGTTCCTCCTGGGTCTGAACTACCTTTCCAGAGCCTCAGGCTGTCGGTCCCAAGACAGCCGAGAGCCCAAGTCTAATAAAATAATAGTAATTAATTTTTTTAAATATCAGCTTTTGGGGATAATTAGGATTATCGAAGATCTTTGAAATCAGTGGGCAATATTATATTATTATTAATAGCTTGCACTGAATGAGTGCCTTCTGTGTACAGGTACCAAGTCTTCAGATAGGTCAATCCATTCAATTCTGATTATAATTTTTTTCCTTTTATTTTTTCTTTAATTTGCTCTAGGGTGTGTGCCCACTGAAGAGAGAAAGAGGGGACAGAGAGAGACCATGCCACAGTCCCTTCTTCTCCACTCTCCTCTTGGGACTCCGGCACAAATGTACATGTGCCCTGAGTGTTTTTCAAGCTTCCAGGTCTGGGACTTGAACAGTGTGGTCAGCATATGAGATCCGGCTGCCTTAGCCACCATGTCTGGCTGGCTCCCAATTCCAAATATAATTATCATTCCCATTTATAGCTGAGCTACACGAGTAGGGCAGTTAAGATCGTGTGCCCAAGGTTACACAGTCAGTATTTGGAAAAACCTGGTTAACCAACTAAAACATTATTCTATTTTTTAAATCCCGTATGTTCCAGTCAGCCTGTTTCTTCACTTTATACTACTTGGACGCCAAAGGCAACCTGTTGTCTATGTACTATACTATTAAATTACCACTCAAAATCTACAACTCTTTAAAAAGTTATACATAATTGAAATGAAAAACTACACTCTAATCCTTGTCTCTCATACCACATGACATCAAAAAGTTAAATTTTGCCACAGCTGGATTTCCTACCCATTGTTCCTGATCCTCTACGAAGAAAAGGTATGAACAGATCTACACATGGCCTCCCAGGAGGTCATCGGAACAGAAGACTAAAGGCCTGCATTCTAATTACATTCTTCCTTGAGCTCAAAGATACTTCACTCTTCCAAGGATGCATCAATGCACTCCATTGAAAAGTGAGAAGTGTATGGCAGTTATCCAAACATTAAACATAGAATTACCATATGATCTAGCAGTTTCACTTCTGGGTACATGCCCAAAAGAAGTGAAAGCAGAGACTTGAATAGATATTTGTATGCCTATATTCATAGCATCATTTATAACAGCCAAAAGGTGGAGCAACCCAAGTCTCCATTGATGGAAGATTGGGTAAACTAAATGTAACACAGATATACAATGGAATATTATTCAGCTTTTAAAAGGGAGGAAAGGGTCAGCAGGTAGTGTTGTGGTTATGGTGCTGGACTCCCACATGGCCAGAAGAGGTTCGAGTCTCGAACATGGAGGCTTGCTGTCTCACTTCTTCTCTCTCTCTCTCCCACTCTCTCTTTGGTGAATGCGCATCCCTATAGCAAATGTAAAAATCCTACTACTACTAATAATAAAATTAAATAGTTATTTTTTTTAAAAGAAAGGGAAGAAAAAAACTAACATGTGGTACAACATGGAAGAACCTTGAAAGCATTGCTCTAACTGAAATAAGCCGGACCTAGGAGGGCACGTATTGCATAATTCCTCTTCTATGAGGTACTAAGAGCAGTCGAGTTCATAGAAATGGAAAAGAGAATGGTAGCACAGGGTGCCAGAGGAAATAGAGAGTTTCCTGGCATGAATTTAATGAGTATAGAGTTTCACATAGGGAAGATGAAGTGCTAGAGAGGGCTCATGGTGACGGTTACACATAGTATGAATATACTTCACACCACAGAACTGTCCACTGAAAAAGAGTTAAAAAGGTAATTTATGTTACATGTATGTTACCACAATAAAACATGTGCTTGTACACACATGGGGCCAGACGGTGGTCCAGCAGTTACACAACTGGACCTACCTGGAAAGGTCCTCATTTTGTACCCTGTGGCCTTCCTGTACAAGTTGGGTATGTACACGTACACACCCGTGATCTGAGCTGTCTGAGGAAGGGAGTGGATAACGGCAGAAAGACTCTATTGTGGGCACTGTCTCTTTATTCTCTCATGGAAGAAATAAATAAACTTTAAACACATACACACACATACTCACAGTGAAAGGGGATTAACTCAAGAAATTTCAAATCTTGACTGCACATTGGTATCTCCTAGGAAGGTTTATAAAAATATGACTTTATCACCAATAGTGGGAGGCTAGATACTATGGCCCCTGACGCTATGCACCTGGAGGAGACAGGGTCACTCATGAAGCATTCATGCCAGGAAACTAGCCTGGACCCTCCGTGGAGTCGATGTCATTGAACTTAGGGAGGAGGAAGCACTGCTCCGGCCCAGGGAGGAGCATGGAGGAACCGCAGCCAAAGGCGAGGTGACCAATCTGGCTGGAAGCTCGAGGGCTGTCAGTGCAATGAGGACTCTCAGAGGAGAGCTTACGCTGGGCAACAGGACTGACCACACCGCAGTGGTGGTGTGAGGATGGGGCCGTGGGAGAAGCTCCTCGTCTTGGCATGTGCGATATGCACTGAAGCAGTGAGGGGCGAGCTGCCGCCACCTCTGCAGAAGGAATGGAGTGGGAAGACACTCTGCTGGGTGAGGCTAAGTGAAAGGAGTGGATGGTCACCGTATCTTCTTTGAAGTTTTGAAGGTTCAAAATATTTTTAATTTTAAAAAGGAAAAACCAAAAAAGACAAAATAAAAACACCTATGCCAGAGCTCTACTCCATAGCAAATGCACAGCACAAATGAGGTATGGTATCTAGGGACTCAGTGTTTTCTTTGTAAAGCTCCCCTGGAATTTCTAACGGGCAGCTGGGTTGACAATGGTTGTGGAGGAACCAAAGTTTCTCCCTCTTCAACCTACTCTGCCATCTTGACTGACCTGACCCCTGCGCATCCCCAAGCTCCTTGGGTACTCTCCCAAGGCTGGAAAATAGCCTAAGCTGTTTGAGTAAACACACCTCTCATCCTTATCCAGGGGAGTGGCGGGTCCCTGGTCATAGTTCCACTACGGTGTTGACATTTGAAACCACTCCATACATTCCTCAAATACCTCCCCGTTTGTACTCCCTTTCACAGCCCCTCCCGGACAAGCTCTATGAGCATATACCTTGGGGATGCGGGGTACAGAAATCTCATCTTGCAGCAGCCCAAGGCTTCACTTCTGTCGTAAGTTCCCTTACTAAACTCTTTCTTGTTCCCTAACCCCAACCCCAACCCTAACCCCAAACTCTTAACTCACAAACTGGACTTGTCTGCCTCACTCTTCAGTCTTTCAGCTCCTTCTGACTCCAGAGGTAGTTTTGCTTCCATAAACTGACTTACACTTGGCAATAACTATGAACCAGCAGATTCTAAACCAAGATGCGACACTACGATGGCATGGGTGACAGGAAAGGATGTGCAGGCAACCTACGAGGAGGACACCCAACAATCCTGGGAAATCTTCTCAAGGGCCAGGTGATCCTCGCTGCACTCTCCCACCCTTCCTCTACTTTTCCTAAGAATCCAAGCCATAGTATCTTGACTTTGTAAAGAAATGGTCTCCACCAGCAGAATAGAACACCGAATTGCCGTCCTAAACTTCATGCATCCTACAGAAAAAATCTGTAAAAAAAATAAAAAAAATAAAGTATATATACAGGATTTATTTGATCCCCACCAAAGTCGATACTCTATTTCCTTATGGATGACTTACTTTTCTTACTCTCAAAGGAAAATGGGGCTAAGATTTGAAATCCACTTTCTTTTGGAGTGGGAAGAGTCCTAGGAGGTGGAGAGACAAACAAGGGCAGCAGTGGATGAAGGTGGTCCAGCCATTGCCAGCCTCAACCCCCCATCCCAGTGTGGACTCAGCAGAGGCACGTCCAAGCATGCGCATTTCCTTGGGTTGCACATCATTTAATCTCTCAGTATGCACTTTCCCACCCAGGTTTGCAGGTGAGGAAACTTGAGGCATGGAGAAACTGAAATAACCTGCCCAGGTTCCATAGGCGCTAAAAGTGAACCTAAACTCATGTTTGCCTGGTACTTGACAACAGTTGAGATTACCTCTAAGCTGACAGATAATGGAAATAAGTTACTCATTTAGACAAACAGTATAGCACAGACATACCAAGCAAAACCTGTCACAGCAGCAAATACTTACTGAGTGTCTTCTAGGTGCCAGAATACCCAGCTACAAACTACCAATAGAAAACGAACCTAAACACTATTTAAGCACAAGCAGACTTCAAAACATCACAGAAAATGGAATTAAAGTATGATTTTATTCTAGTACAAATTTCAAAATCCATAATATGTATTGTCCATGAACATTCTGTACTTCCTATTAGAAATACATACGTTGTTTCAATTCCATGGAAATTGTCTGTTTCTATAGAGATGACTACTGGAAATACGGTAACATTACTTAATTGGATCACGCTGCCAGTAAGATATGAGAGTACAGACAAAATGATCAGGAACTAATCTACCTTAATTTTTTTTAAATGATATAAAAATGTCTTCCATCCAAGACACACTAGTAATGGAAAAAGGAGAACAATTAAGTCTTCTCTGGAGATCTCAAGCAAAAAATAAATAAGAACATCCTCCTCTCTCTTATCAGTAGCAAAACAAACATACCTCACCTTCCCTGCAAGGGGGATGACTTGGATGCACTTATACCTATTTAATAATACCTCTGCTAAGATATCCAACAGTTAGAAAATTGTGATTGAGAGGCCGGCAGGTGGTATGGTGATTAAAGGTGCTGGACTCCCACATGGCCGACCATGGCTTGAGTCCCGAACCTGGTGGCTTGCTTTCTCATTTTCTGTCTCTCTCTGTCCCTCTCAGGTCAAATTTAAATAAATAAATAAAGTTAAATAAAATAATTCTTTAAAAAATTGTGATTGAATAAATGAATCAAACACTTTAAGCTGTCCTGAGGGGAAAAATGAGGACTTTTCTCAAGGACAACTCAGGGCCACACACTAATGTGATGTTGAAGTCATGTTGGATTCATCTGGGAGACTGCAGGTCCTGTTCCCGGTCCGCCTGCACACAGAGGGCACGCGTCCCCGTGATCCTGACTGGCCAGGAAGGCTGGGGAAACCAGAGTTAGACATGTTGAAGATGCTTTGTTTTTCTCTCCGTTTCACTCTCACTTTCATGAAAGAAAGAAATAAACCTTAAATAAAGACCAGCTGGGGGACAGCAGGTGGCATAATGGTTATGCTGCCGGACTCGCACATAATTGACCGCAGCTCAAGTTCCAGACTTGGCAGCTGAAAACTCACGCCAGGCACGTGTGCACATGTGTCCAAAATCCCGAAAGGAGAATGGAAAGAAGGGATTGCAGTATGGCCGCCCCCTTGGGGGAGGTGATTTCTTGCTTTCTGTCTCTCCATCTCTCCAGCGAACACACACACCCTATAGCAAAAAGTCCCCAGGGATACAGTGTTTTGTATTCTGTACAAAATCAGGTGTGATATGGTTCCTTGTGGCTATCAAGCCCCAGACCTGGCAGCTTGCTTTCTGACTTTCCCTCCCTCTCTCCCTCACTCTGTCCCTCTCTGGTCAAAATTAAAAATAAATAAATAAATAAAAAGTTAAATAAAATCATTCAAGTAAAGAAAGAAAGAAAAAAAAAAAGTCCTAGGAAGAAAATGGAGAAGAGATTGCAGAGGGGCCATCCCCCTGGGGAATGATTTCTCACTTTCCCTCTCCTATGTGTCACTTTGTTTCTCTCTATCTCCAGCAAACACATATGCCCTATGGTAAAAACCTTTAAAAAAAAAAAAAAAGAAAGAGAGAAAGAGGAAGGAAGGCAAGGAAAGGAAAGGAAAGGAAAGGAAAGGGAAGGGAAGGGAAGGGAAGGGAAGGGAAGGGAAGGGAAGGGAAGGGAAAAAGGGCCAGCTAGCCAATGCCATGGTGGTGAAGTGAATGGATCCCACAAAGCTGACTACATAGTTTGAGTCCCAGACCAGACAGTTTCACAAACAAGCCAGGCACATGTGACTACATGCCCAGAATCCCAAGAGGATAACAGAAGAGAAAGGATAGTGACAGAGCCACCCCCCAAGGGGTGGATGCTTTCTCCCTCTCCCTCTCTGTCCAGCAAGCACATGCACCCTATGGCAAATTAAAAACAAACAAACAAACAAAAAACCTTTCGATCCTTACTGTCTAGCTTGTCTACCCCTAACCAAGGATTAGAAGCCCAGATTGCCAGGTTTAGGGCCTCCCTTCCACCAAAGAAAAAGGTTCCCCAGCTCACTCCACCTCCCCGAGGGCTCCCGAAACCACCATATCCACCTGGGAATCCTTCGTCGGTGGAGAATTTAGACTTGTCCTTCCAAATCACATTTGCTTCCCACAAGAGAGAAGCAGCCTTTAAGCCACAGCAAAATAAATTTTATAAAATAAGCATGAACCTGTAGGGGAATCAATGCCAGGGTTTGTATGTGGTGCGTGTGTGTGCTCGAATCAAACACACGAGGAATATATAAATAAAGCAGTCTAGAACCTGCCATGTGTTTTCATTTATTTGACAAAAACCTGCAAACACGGTGAAGAGAGTAATTTCCTATTAGAAATGTCTTTTCATGCTTCTGATGCTTGCTCTGGTGCCTTACAATCACCTGGAAGGCTTGTTAAATTCAGACTGCTGGACCCTAACCCCAGGGTCAGGAGGTCTGCTGGGACCTGGGCAGCTGGATTTCCAGCAAGTTCTCAAATGATCTCCATCACCATTGTTGCCCCAGGAACTGCTCTTTGAAAAATCACATGGGGACCAGCGATTAGCATAATGGCTATGTTGCTGGACTCCCATGTAATCAGCCGCAGTTCGAGTCCCGGACCCGGTGGCTTATACTCACACCGGGTGTGTGTGCGTGCGTGCCCAAGATCCCAAGAGGAGAATGGAGGAGAAGGGATTGTGGCATGGCCATCCTCCCCTCCGGAGGGTGATTTCTCGCTTTCTGTCTCTCTGTCTCTTTCTGTCATTCTGGCGAGCGCATGCACCCTATAGCAAAAACCTCTCCAAAAAAAGAAAATGAAAAAAAAAAAAGCACCATATGTGACCCATGATTGTAAAATTAAAGGAGAGTCCAGTTAGAGTTTAGTAAAATCTTACACACTTTCTGCAAAAAGGAGTCTATCTAAAAGTGCCATAGTCAACCACTAATAAACCAGAAACATGGTCTAAGTCATTTTTCAGCAAAACTGGGATGTTGGTCAGTGGAGGAGGTCATTAAATCTCCAGTGAAATTTGGGAGGTGAAAATTGCCACAAGGAAAAAAATGAGGGGAGGCGAGAGAAACCCTATCCCTCAGATTTGCCACCAGTAAAGGAGAGAATGAGGAAAACAGGTGAGGGAAACCCTACCTGCCAGATCGTATAGTGGTCAATATCCTTGCCCCACTCTAACTTCACCTTTTTTTTTTTTTTCAATCTGTTCTCAAAGAATTTGCCTATCCCAAGCAAAACCATCTGACAGAGCCGCCCATCCAAAGACCTTCCCCAATACGCACGGCAAAGGGACTGCGCACAGCCAGGAGAGAGGGCCCCACGTCTGCACCCCCACCGCTGGCCGGCCTGCCTGCCGTCCTCACAGTTCCTCACACCACGTGATCCAGCCACATCTGGCCTTGTCCCAGCTCCTCACCTCACTGCGCCACTCACCCATGAACAGCTAATGAAAATGATTTTTAAAAAACAAACAAAAAAATCTCAGTGAACAAGAAGATACTTCAGTGAAGGGTTGGATCAAATAACTCTCAAGGCAGCTTAAACTGCCCTATAAATAAAGGACTCCCTGTCCCCTTCCAGCAGTATCTTCCTTCCTCAGCAGCTCTTCAAATGTCCTGTCAATCCCACCAAACCACGCACACAGCAAACAGAGCCTGGAAGTGCACTGGTAAAGGTAGAAGCATCACTCCTCCTCCCAGAGTCTTCACAAAGTGTAACTAGCTTAGTCGTGGTTTCCTTCCTACGCAATACTTTGAACGTATCAGGTGCTCAACTGGTTGAGAAAACCACAATTTGTTTAGCACCGTGTGCAGGAATCACAGCAGCCACCTTTATAGGTATAACCTGTACACACACCTCAGGGGGTACAGCAAGCCCCAAAGCTATGGAAGTCAAAACTCAAACCTACATCTATGAATTCCAAAGCTTTTGCCATTTCAGTAACCTCATACTGCCTCTCAAGGGGAAAACAGAATAGAGTGGGAAAGGGAAAAATACCAGCTCCCTGATCATTCGCTACGAGTTTCTGCCGATTGCTCAGCAACCCTAGACTTTAGGGCATGGCTGCTCCATGTAATAAGGTGTGTTTCACAAAGTACCCTATTGGGATCATTGGTGCATGCTACTATATTATGGAAAAGCTTTCCTTTCATTTCAGTGCCTCTAAGTGAGAGACAAATGTCTCTACAGATACATTTTCTCTTTTGAAGAAGGCTGGATGAACTCTAGAAAAAAACCATGTAGTCTGTACTTTTTTGGGGGGCGGAGGGGGGGTAGATAAAGTGACAAATCACCTCTACAGAATACCATCACCTATCGGGTCATCGGAAAAGAAGTCATGACGTTTTCTATATTTTTCTTTGCAAAATGCATCATGACCCTTCAGACAACTCAATACTTTATAAAGAGTACACTATCTGAATGACTACGGATTTCTGTGCTTAGAAAACCATGACGACACCTGATAAAGAAAGAAGGTGTGAACCCCCTATCCTCCAGGGGAGGCAAACAGATAATAGCTGGTGAGAAAAAGTCTCTGAGTCCGACAGGACTGCCTCCAAGTTCCCTAATCACCAGCTAGCTGTGTGGCCTAGGATTTCAGCTTTTGAAAAAAAAAATCGTTTTATTTTATTTATTATTATTATGTTTTAAATCTGAACAGAAAGAAAAAGGGAAAGTGAGAAAGCAAGCCACTAGCTTTGGGACTCAAACCATGGTCAGCCATGTGCGCGTCTGGTGCCCCAACCACCATGCCACCTGCTGGCCTGGACTTCAACTTCTTTGTGCTAGGAGAAAACCACTGGCCCTTCGAAGGCACCAACGAGCAGATGAGAACAGCAGCATGCACAAGCTCCCACACTTGCTAAGCTACCTCACAGGTACCCACTTGACCCGTCTGCCCGGTGGGACTTACCTGATCCTATAAAGCAGAACCGAGTAGCCGTTATTTCTCTGTTGGTTCCCATGAAGATGCAGTAAGCATCCGGTCTGTCTGTGTACTAGCTTTTTACATCACAGGAGCTGTCGAAAGCTTGTGGACTTGGAGGGTAAGGGCAACAGCAAAGCAATGGTTCACTAGAGAAAAGGGGGATACTTAACACCCTAAACAACACTAACTTCTAAAACAAACTCAGTATTACAAGCTTAAAGTCTCCCAAACAAGTCATTTTGGCTAACAGTATGTGTAATTAAAGTTAAAAGCATACTAAAATAACACTTTAGCTGTTGACCTTAAAGATCCTTTTGAAACGCTTAACTAAAACGCTCGCACATGAAGGAGTGGCTCTGACTTTCTGTCTACTAAAGAGAACATCACGGGCAGCATTGCCTGCTGCGGTTGGTGGTTCAAATGAAATCACAGACAGAATGTTCACACCGAGCTACATCAAATACAGATGTCATCAATCCTGCTTTACACACCTGGGTTTTACTAGTTTGGAACTTAAATGTCTTCATTTCAGGTTGGTAATTGGAAAGGGATGAGAAGTTCAGTTGTGTCGCCCTCCCCTAGTACTCCCAACACCCAGTGCTCCAGTCACCAGATATCTAAAAACCTCATCATTCAGACAAGAGCATTATTCAAACACTACAGCATCAGCCAGAACTCCCCCCTCAGTTCTCACACACACGTGCATGCACGTGCACACACAGACTGGAATTCTGTTGCATTTTTTAAAAGAAGGAAACAATGAAATGTTGATCGCTATCACTTTTGCATTATGTCTCATGAAAGGAAGGATCTCAGTTTTGCAGAGAGTAGAAAACCGCAGTTCTAGCAGCATGAACAACTAGTGATCCGCAGCAGGAACTTCACTGCTGATTAGATGATTGGTAATGAAGAAATAAATCATCTATCTGTCTAGTCACCAAACCCCTCTTTTGTTCTTACTGGTCTTTTTAACTCAAAAGTAACGGGGAAAAAAACCCTTTGAATCACGGTGGTGATCTGTTTTCAAAATTTATTTAGCAAATACATTATAGTTCATTGCAACGGCACGTAAGTCCCTTATAAAAGTAACAGGGAAAAAAAACCTTTGAATCACGGTGATCTGTTTTCAAAATTTATTTAGCAAATACATTATAGTTCATTGCAATGGCACGGAAGTTCCTTATAAATCATGTGCGGATATAAGTGCTATTTAAACTTGCTTTTCAGTTTAGAAAGATACTGTGCATCTTTATGTTGACACTCAGCTTTGTTCTGTAACTATTAATATCACACAAAATAACTTCAAAGGCTGCAGGAAGATGTGGCCAACACTAGGAAATAAAGGGAAAGCATCTATTTTATTTTAACTCCAAGCTCCTGCAAATCAGAAAGACTTCGGCCATCGCTCAGCTGTCAGAAATCTGAGAAGGCTTGGAGCCTCATGGAGAACTCATTGAGAAATCCCTCAAGTGCGATTCATTATGTGGTATTTTACAGACACTCATCCTGGTGGAAAGAAAAGAGACCATAACAGCCCTGAGCTAATTTCGTCACTTTGTATAAGAATTACTGAAGTAAAAGGCAATTCAGGGAGGTAGGGCAATAACAAAACAAAAGTCCAGACCAAAACCAAGTAGAACAGTTACCTCCGACTACCAAGAAGTTGTTTTCAAAGCCCAGTCTCAAGCATCTTCTACTTAGAAGGTTCAGCAATGAGACTGAATTTACAATTTGCTGCTAGTTCTTTAAATGTTGGGGAGAAAGCCGGTTTGTTACAGTTGGAGGCCCCCACTAAACCTGTACTTATCAAACCAATCAGAAAAAGCACAGCGCAGTAACACACAGAGCAAGGGCAACTCCGCGCTGTCTGTACCTCGCCTTCCTGCAAAGGAGTCACAGCACCATTTCCGGCTCAGGTTGACAGAAGGCACAGCAAGTCAATAACCACAAGTTACACCGTCACATCAGTCTCCCCCTTCTGCATGCATAGTCAGTGTTAGGTGCCTATTAACATGCAGGGATATTCCACTAGATATTTTTAAAAATATATACCGAAAATATACAGCATTCATGAACCTGGTTCAAAATGACAAAAAAATGTTCATTTTAACAACAGGCTCTTGTGTGAAAGCCTTAATGTTTTAGGGTCATAATGAAGCCTTGGAAACATAGGAAATATTTTCCATTTTTGACTGTTAGTGGCCAACGAATGCCAGCACTTGCCTTGCTAAGAGTTGGTGACCAGAAGTGGTTCCAACATGATACCACGCCACCGCCTTACACCACGCGGGCTGAGAAGGTTGCACAGAGATTTTCAGAAAGTGGCCCTGCTTGGTTGGCCTCAGGCTTGCCAGATACAAACCTCCTTGACTGCTGCTTTTAGACTGTGCTGGAAAACACAGGTTGCTTCAGTGAAAATCAGCCTGCATCACAGAGGCTCCGGCAGGGTGTGACGAAAAGGATGCTCATAGTGCCTCCCATTCCCTGCAGTCTGCACTATGCTTTGCTAATCAGGGAAGACACCAAACACGTGCTATCAACAAACTGTTTTTAAAATGCGTACTCGCCTGTTTCCAGACTTTGCGGTCATCTTATAATGGAACAGAGTGAAGCTGCCATATGTTAAGAGCCGGTCACACGAAAGTACAATACTTCTACCAACCTGAGGTAGACACTGCAAACTCAGGATGAACACAAGGAGCTCTGAGTGGTTTACTCAACTCCAAACCAATTAAGGCTGCAAAACCCTGGGTCCAGGTCAAGGGCTGAATACATTTCCTACATACATATGGCATTTCCTCAGGCCTCCTCCTGCTGACAGCCTGACACCAAAGTGGTCCCATGGGAAAACTAACCTTCCATTCCGAGACTGGGAGGGAGGGGGAGAATTTAACCCAAGTTAACTACTCCCCCCCCTTCATTAAACAAGTCTGTGGTCCTCCCAACCATCTAGAAGCACACACACAAAATACTGGTGCAGGTATCACCACTGGAACCCTGGTTTCTTTGCCACCAAGGCCAGCCTGGGCAAAAGATTAACCTGTGGCCCTCGGCTGAAGGTTCACCTACAGGGCCAACCCTGGAGAGACAGAGCCAACTTTCTGTTTGTTTTAAAGGAAATACTTCCTGGCACATGTTTAGGACTCTGAACCCTGCACATGAAGCCACGTGGTTGGAGCTAATCTGGCTCCATCCACTCACGATCGGCCAAAGCAAGCTCTTCCCAAGGGCAGCTCCTGGCTAGGTAGTCACACCACCTCGCTCAAGTCAGGCGGGTTCCGACCGGATTGCTGGAGTATCCTCAGCACAGCAATCCTTCTGCGTGCTCAGGGTCCCAGAAGAGCAAGGAGGAGTGTGACAGGGGCGCGAGGTGCCCTTTTTGCAGTGGGCAAGAGGGGATTCACACCCACGGGGCTAAAACTGGCTCTAGGACTCAGGCGCAGTCCAGGAATCAGAATCGGAGACGCCTGTCCTGCGGCAAAAGCCGACTCTGCCCGAGGCAGGGAGCGGGGCACTGAACCGAGATGCCCACCTGTAACCACAGCAAACTTTCCTCCCCTTCTGTCAACAGATTGTCTTACGCCACCCCCTGGCCCGAGCTGGAATCGACCGAGAGCTCCGCGGGCTCCTCACCTGATACCCCTAAAACCCAACCTGGTCTGTCCCGAGCGCAGTCACCGCGCTGCGGGCGCGCGGGGCTGAGGGTTGCGAGGTGATGGCGGGAGCGGCCGGCTGGGGGTGAGGCATCTGAAGAGAAGGGCGGGAAGACGCCGTTCCCTGCCCTCAGCTCTCCGGCTCCCGACTGTGCCAGCCACGCAGCCTCTGCCCCCCGGCTCCCTCAGCGTCCCTTATTCAGTCCCGGGGAGCGGGCTCCCCAAGCGCGCCCGGAGCACTTACAGCCATAGCGGGGTCTCTGCAGCGATGGCGGGTCTTCGTGGGGCATCCTGCGTGGCTCCGGGGGTCCGCACGGGCTGCGCCCCCCACGGCTCCCCTCGCTGGCCAGG
>NW_006204954.1:621157-647024 GCF_000334495.1 Tupaia belangeri chinensis
CACCGCGGAAGACACAGGCAGCCCCGTCGCCGGGCTGTTGCTCAGTTACGGAGGGACAAACAGGGCCGTTCCGTTTCCTCTGGGGAGACTGCAGGGCGATGTTTGTTTTTGGTTCGAAAGTTGCTTCTACGACTTTTTGTCTACAGAATGCAGGGTTCCCCTCTCATGATAAGAAACTCTGTGCGTGTGTTTGCTGGAGGGGCGAGATAGACACTCCCCGAGCAACCACTAAAAACACTCCCGCCAGTCACCCTCCGAGCACCTCCGCTCGCCCCCGCCTCCAAGTGCGGAACTGCAGCTCCGCCCAGCTGGGGTCGCGCACCACAAAAACCTTTTCCGGCTAAGGGTTTAGGGAAATGCATGCGGCTGTTTTAAAACGGGGCTTTATGTGGTCACCCGGACCTGTTTTTCTCTTTGTGCCTCCGAGCGATGAGATCTGGAGGAATGTGGGTCCCTTCTTTACCTGCGCCCTCCCCAGTTTGGCAAATGTGGGATTGTGTGAGTGACTAGATGGCTGGAAAAAACAAACTTGATAATTGAGGTAGGATTAGGAGAGATTGTTTAGTTGAAGAAAAGAGAGCATAGCGACACTAATACTTTTAATTATACAAAGATCCAGAGGGTGGCCAGCTGTTTCCATTTTATGTGGGAAATACAGTGGAGACTGGTGGAGACTCGGATTCTTGGGCCCCACCCTCGGAATTTTCGATTCCTTTGGTCTGGGCTTGGGCTTGGAATTTGCATTTCTAAAAAACTGCCAGGTGGTGCCCACACTGCAGTTTTGCAGGGGGCGTTGGAGTCATTCAGAGAGGAGATGGCACTAGGTTAAGTCAGACTGGGGGACTACTTTCAAAGGGGTAGCAAGACAATTCTTTCCCTGTAGCTTTTAGATTCTCACCTGGTTGGGATGCAATGAGTGGGGTTATCATTCCTTAAAAAGCAGGTGACCTTAACAGTAAGAGTGACTCAAAGGTGAAAAGGCACAACTTGAAGCACAGCATCACTTCAGTGTGTATTTACCCAGAGGGGGACATGTTGAAGGGGATTTTCCTATTTCAAAAGATGCTGAGTTGGATGACATCTAAAGTTTATTTCAGGTCAAGCCTGAAGCCCAGTGGTTAAGGGAGCCAGTTCCCACATGCCTAACATTGAGCTTCAAATCCCACCTAGCCCTTGCGGCAAAACACATACCAGGTGTGTGTGTGTGTGTGTGTGTGTGCAGGCACGTATGTGCTCAAAATCTTGACAGGAGAAATGGAGGAGAAGGGATATGGCATGACCACACCCCATTGTGAGCAATGCTTTCTCCGTCTCTCTCTCTGTCCCTGGTGAGTGCATGTGCCCTCTGATTAATTTCTTCTTCTTTTTTTGAATCTGCTAATGGTAGGAAGTGAAGTTTAAAGCACAAACGGGAGGTCTGGAGGACAGTGGTTCTAAGTGCGTGTTTTGGCTCATCAGCTCTTCGAAGGGTCTGAGGTGACATCAAGGCTCTGCCATGGCTAAGGTTTCCGTGGCCAACATAACGCTAAGAGAAGACTGTAAAGTGAAATGCTTCTGATATTTTGCAAGTGCTGAAATTAATCGTGGGCCTTTCTGTCTGCACTCATTGGGTAACAATTCAGGTCACTCCACCTCAGCATCTCAGAAAAGGAATGTGTCTGCACAATGTGGGCTTTGATTTTGGAGAAATTCACTCAAATATGAGCAGTGTACTGGCTTCCTTGCCACCTGACCATGCTCCCGAGAATATTAAAAACAAAAACGAGGCTGGCTCCATGGTCTGGTGGTTAAAGGAGCTGGATCCCACATGTCTGACAGTGCAGTTCCAGTCTCAGACCCAGAGGCTGAGGGGAGAGGGGAGGTGGCGTGGTGGTTAAGGGTGCTGGACCCCCACATGGCCAACTGCAGTTCAAGTCCCAGGCCAGGTGGCTTGCTTTCTCACCTTCCCTTTCTCTCTCTCTCACTCTATCCTTCTCTGGTCAAATTTAAATAAATAAATAAAGTTAAATTAAAAAACAAATTATCATGCCAGGTGCCTGTCCGTATATGCCCAAAATCCTGACAGGAGGAAGAAATGGAGGGAAAGGGGTTGTGGAGTGCCCGTGCCCCTTTACTGGGTGCTCTATCTTTGCCTCTGGCAAGCACACATGTCCTCTGGCCAATAAAAACAAAAACAAAAACAAAACTGAGCCAGCTAGTAAAAAATTCTTATATTAAGACAGGAAACTTGGTTCTTTAATGTAAACCAGAAGATGGCATTGAAAAAGGATGAGACATGCTAAACTGGTTTTTTTAGGTGTTTTTTTTTTTTTTCTTTTTTGCCATCGAGTATGTGCACTAACCAGAGAGCCAGAAGGACAGTGAAAAGGAAAGTGAGAAATCACCCCCAGGGGGATGACCACACCACAGTCCCTTCTCCTTTCTTCTCCTCCTGGGATTTTGGGCACACACACATGCACGCCTGCCATGAGTTTCAAGCTGCCAGGTCTAGGACGCAAAACGCGGTCAACCATGTCGGAGTCCAGCACCTTAACTACCATGCCACCTGCTGGCCCTACTAAAACAATTCTAAAAGCAATATTGCTTTTAAGAATTGGTTGTCTCTCAAACTGCATGCATGTGCATACATGCCCAAAATCCTGAGAGGAGGATGGAAGAGAAGGGATTGCAATGTGGCCATTCCCCTAGGCAGCGACAGAGAGACAGAAAGCAAGAAATTACCCTCAGCAGGGATGGCCACGCCACAATCCCTTCTCCATTCTCCTCTTGGAACTTTTGGGCATGCATGCACATGCCCCCAGCGTGGATTGTAAACCGCTGGGTCAGGGACACAAGCCACAGTCGACAATATGGGAGTCCATTAGGACGTTTGCTGGTCCCTCAGCCCACCATGACATTCCGTTCACCTTTGACAGGATTGGGTGATTTTTTAATATCACATTTTAACTTATATACCCCAAGTAGTGACCAATATCTCCTTTCAAAACATCACCGGACACAAGAACATGAGGAAATCACAAGAAAGAAGCTGAGACGGAACAGGAACTGTTCTTTATTGCAAAGGAGATTTCTATATCTAAAAAGGAAAGTATTGCAGTCCAACATCGGATTTTAAAGAAAGAAAAAATCAGAGTGAAACAATCAATGTTTTGGTTCTCAAAAACAAAAGTGGGAGTAGTTGTGTCAGGAGAGAGAAAACGGAATTACACGGCTTCTCGGCATCATTTTGTGGACAGGGAAACTGAGGCCCAGAGCATTTGCAGTGTCCACAGGTAGAAAAGCATGGCGCCTCCCTCCACTGTGTCTCAGCCCTCCTGGGAGTCTCTGCTCACTACTACTGTACCTGTAATAATATATATGGTTCATTTTTTTACTTTCCTAAAATCTACAATTTTGGACAACTTTCACATATTTTGTAAAGCTTAAATCAGTAAGCCTTCCAGCAAGCTTGCCTTGTTCTTCTTTGCTTTTAAGTCCTAAGCAAATCAAAGTTTGGAAAGACTGTCTAAAGTTTAATTTTTGTAAATGAAATAAAATCACACACAATTCCATTGTTATATTTCCCCTTTCACAGTTTAAGGAAGGTAGCGCTCAAGGGACTCTGAGAAGATAATCCCCAGGGTGCCCTGTCAAGGAGTGGGAGAGAAAGGAGCATTGAGTGCTAGGAGCCCCCTGCACCCTGCATCATATCCTCAAATGCATTTAGCACCTGGCATATGTTACATGGGATTACTGGCTTTTTGTTTGTCACTGCCCTTTAAAATGTGAGCTTCTTGACCACTGGGACTTGGTCTAATTCTTCACTGTGTCTCTAGGGCTTGAAGCAGTGCCTGGCGTGGATATAGTAGCTGCTCAATTGTTTTGTTGCAATCATACATTTAGTAAATAGCTACATGCACCTGTCACTGTATTTGATATAGCTGTTATTTTCAATCCTGTAATAACCCTGTGAAGAAGATGAAGTATCCTTATTTAACAGGGGAGAAATTGACGCTCAGTCTCATAGGTAGTAAACGGCAGAGCTGTTTCCCTGAGTCCACACATTTTCCTCAGCACAAAAACCCATCTTGTTCCTTAAACTGATACGCTGAACCACAATTTCAACATGTTCACCCTCTACTAAACCCTTGTTCCCTTTTCCTAGGTGAACCCTAACGAACCTACTACAGTGCCCCAAGTTACCGTCATCTGTGGCCATCACAAAGAACTAGGACGCTGGGGACGCTTGTTTCCAGACACTCGTTCTGATTATAGTGTGACTGACAAGGCTTTGTAGCTCCCGTTGGTCACACGTATACTAGCGAGATGAGATCTAAAGGATACTTGGCCAGGAGCTCTCCCACCTGTCTGTACAGCTGTTCCAATCCACCTTTCACGTTGTTCATGCGGGCCAGTTCCTTGGTGTAGCAGCACTGCCCTGCTCAGCAGAAGCTGGATCTCACACGGCAACTGTGGTTTGGACTCCCAGTCTGGTCAGCCAGAAACAAGGTAGGGAAGCGCCCAAGGTCCAGCCGGACTGGACAACTGGAGGAAGGGGACTGTGGAATGCCCTGGCCCTAGGGTGGCCCTGTGGAAGGTGCTTCTCTCTCACTCATGTGTGCCCACATGAATAAAGGGGGGGTGGGGGCAGAAAAGAAACAAATTACTCAAAACAAATTAGTCGGCGCTCCGTTGACTACAACCTCAAGCACGCTTTACCTCAATCGCAGGCTGATCTCTGACTGGCAATAGCTCTTTGTCCTATCTTTTATTTTCCCTGCCTGACTCTTACTCCCTGTTAGAAGACTCCGTCTTAACTGGTTGTTAAGGGACAAACTTCTAGATGACTTAGGAGAGCTAGGATTTTGAAAAAAGCTTCACTATTTATCAGGGAATTAAAATGAAAATACCCATCATGTTGACAAATTGAAATGTTTAACAAGGGTGGGGAATGGGGAATGTTTGTGATGGTGTTGGGGGACCATAATTTGAACAACCATTTCAAGGAATGAGTGGCCACTAGCCCAGCAGGTGGTATGTTGGTTAAGGCGGTGGACACTCCCACATGGTTGACCGCAGTTTGAGTCCCAGACCTGGTGGCTTGTTTTCTCACTTTCCTTCTCTCTCTCTCTGTCTCTCTCTGGTGAAATTAAATGAATGAGTAAATAAAATTAAATAAATAATAATTTTTTTAAAAAAGACAAAGATGTGCATTTCCTAGAATCCAGCAGTTCTCCATCTACAAAGATCCTCCAAAGAAACTTTCACATATCCAGAATATGTGAAATGATGTTTATTCCAGGGAAAGACCAGAAACAACCTAAATGTCTCTCATAATCAAACAGATAAGTACCTTGTAATACACAAAAATAAGATAATGATAAATGCAACATGATACCATTCCTAGACAATTATAAACACACAAAATAATATGTAATACACGTGCAATACGCATGTGTAAAAGTACAAAATAGAAGTAAAAAGAAGACAGAAAGACTATACCTTTTCAGAATAGCAATAACCTCTGAGAAATTAGAGAAGAGAATGGAAACTGAGAAGGTAGACAAGAACTATCAAATATATCTATGACATTTAATTTCCCTTTTATTTATTTATTTATTTATTTATTGGAGAGGTTTTTGCTATAGGGTGCGTGCGCTCGCCAGACAGAGAGAGACATAGAGACAGAAAGCGAGAGATCACCCCCCCAGGGGGGATGGTCACGCTGTAATCCCTTCTCCATTCTCCTCTCAGGATCTTGGGCACGCACGCACACGCACCCGGCGTGAGTTTTAAGCCACCGGGTCGGGGACGTGAATCGCGGTCGACTACGTGGGAGTCCAGCAACATAGCCATTACGCTAACTGCTGGTTCCCTAATTTCCCTTTTAAAAACTGAAGCAAACATTGCATTTGTTTTATCCCGGTGGGCTGTATATAACTATTTGGTATTTTATCCTTTCTCTCCTCTCTCTCTCTGATTGAAAAATGTTTCAAAACATTTTATAAAATAGGAACAAGCATTATTCACAATAGAATAATATCCTACTTTGTTGGTTTGCTAGTTTTTGAATCTTAGATTGGTTTAGTTTCCTCTATTGAGGCAAATATTTAGACCGCATTGAGATAAACAATGTTGATGGCGGCAATGCCAATATGCATACACATCTGACTTTCTAGGAAGCTGCTATTATCTGTTGAAGGAATCAGACTTCGACCCTAAAACTCAGCTGCTCCTCCTTTGGGGAGCTTGGACCAAGTCCTGGTATCCAATGTCCATTTTGGGATCGTCAGTGATTCCTGGTCCTCCTGTTAATACAAATGCTTTCAATCACTGACCTCAGAACCCCGGTCATGTTGTATCCCTGCAGCGTTGTTCCTTAGCAGCCAGCCAGGCACTAGGACTTAGCGATGTTTGTCAGTAAACTCCCCTTGGTGAATATCTGTTTTCTTCTTAGTTTCCATCGCTATCACCACCACCTTGGCTCAAGCTCTCACTACCTTACACCAGGCTCTTCTTCTTTTTTTTTTTTTTTTTGGGAGAGGTTTTGCTCATGAGAGCGTGCGCTTGCCAGGCAGAGAGAGAAAGAAAGACAGAAAGCGAGAAATCACCCCCAGCGGGGATGGTCACACCACCATCCCTTCTCCTCCATTCTCCTCTCGGGATCTTGGGCACGCACACACACGTGCCCAGCGTGAGTTTTAAGCCACCGGGTCCAGGACTGGAACCGCGGTCGACGACGTGGGAGTCCAGCGACATAGCCATTAGGCTAACTGCTGGTCCCACACCAGGCTCTTCTAATCGTTTTTCCTTCATTGGTTTACTTCTCCTTCCAGTTTGGTTTGCTGACTTCCTTCTCCCAATTTCTACATCAAATATATTTTTTATTGGCACTCATCTTTGAGCCTTTAGCAAATGCTCTTGTGTCCTTGGCTTGGGGGGGGGGGGGGGGGGGGCGACCTAGAGTGCCCAGACTTTGCTTTAATTTCCACAATAAGAGACCAAAAAAGTAACCTCAAAGATTTCAAGACAGCAATATGGGAAATCATAATTATTGAGAGCCTGCCGACCTACCATGGGTAGACATCAACAAAAAGTATCTACCCACTGTCTATAAAGATTAGCATTGATCTGGGGCTGGCAGGTGGCATGGTGGCTAAGGGTGCTGGACTCCCATATGGCCGACCATGGTTCAAGTCCTGGACCTGGTGCTTTGTTCCTCTCTGGTTAAATTAAAATAAATAAAGTTAAATAAAATAATTCTTTTAAAAAAAGTTTAGTATTGATCCTACAGTTTCTAAACCAAGACAGTAAAACCAGCTGGCTCGAGAAGGCTTCTTTCCATTTTCTTAAGATGTTATAGTCTAAAGCTACAGTTTAAACTCAGAGTTTTCATTTTACAATGTCACATGTTCTCCATTTTTTGTGAGAATTTAATATGAACAAGCACATATGCAGAGCGAGGGTGGTTTCAAAGTCTAAGACAGGAACCTCCTGCTGACCAGCCTCAAGGCCAGTGGGGGCAGGGAGGCTGAATAGTCACCAAAAAAATTCCCCTTAATGTTCTGTCATTTTAAACCCCTAACTTTTGTTTTGTTGGATTTCACAAAACCTCAACCCTTTTTTCTACTCAAAGTACTACATGCTATCTAGCAGTGTTTATTTAAAGTATTTTAAAATAAATTCAAACTGTTTTTACTTTGAGAGTGAGTTCTACAATCACTTGAGAAAATTCAAGACATTCTGGAAGGTAAAATTAAACACAGAGCAGGTAGGAATTTATCTTTTTTCCCTCTCTGTCTTTCAAAACTCTAGATTTTTTGCCATAGGGCGTGTGTGCTTGCTGGAGAGACAAGGAGACAGAAAGTGAGAAATCACCCCCCGGGGGGAGATGGCCACATCGCAATCCTTTCTCCTTTGTTCTCCTGAGAGAACACATGCACACACACCCAGGACGAGTTTCATACCTTCGGGTCCAGGATTCGAAACAGTGTTGGCCATGTCGGAGTATAGCAACATAACTGCTTGCTACACCATCTGCTGGCCTCAGAATTTATCTTTTGCAAACTCTAGTGCTAACTTTAATTACCCTTTAAAAGGTGGTGAATTAAGCCCTTCTGAACATATGAGGTCTATATCTTTTGAGAGGTCACATGTCCTGTAGCAAAAAAAAAAATTAAAGATAATAATAAGAAATTAAGTTAAATAAATAAACAATTCTTTTTAAAAATTCTGTCAATTAATAGAAACTTGAGGCTGGGACCAGCAAATGGTGTAATGGTTATGTCACTGGATTCCCATGTAGTCGAATGCAGTTCAAGCCCCGGGCCCAGCAGTTTAAACATACCAGGTGTGTGTGCGTGCATACTCAAAATCCTGAGAGAAGAATGGAGGGCAAGGGATTGCAGCATGGCCATCACCCCTGGAGGGTGATTTCTCACTTTCTGTCTTTCTCAGTCTCTTCAGTGATCACGTACGCCCTATAGCAAAAATCTCTCTCTGGGGGAAAAAAAAAAATATATATATATATATACACACACACACACACACACACACACACACACACACACGCACTTGAGGCCTAAAACTGCTTCATTGAAATTGTATGAAGTACTCTTTAAAAAAGAAAAAAAGCCGGTCTAGTGGGTGGTGGTAGTGGTAGAGGCGCTGGACTCCTACATGGCTGACCAAGGTTGGAATCCCAAATGTGGGTTGTAACTCACATCAGTCACGTGCGTGCATGCCCAAAATCCCAAGAGAATAATGGAGGAGGAGGGATTGCATTATGGCCTTGCTAGGGGGTGGGGGTCGTTTCTTACTTTCTCTCTGTCTCTCCGACGAATGCATGCACCCTATAAGCAAAAATCTCTCTCAAAGAAAGGAGAAAAGCATTTGGCTAGAAATATTAGAAAGGATTTGTGTGGTGCATGGGAAGTTCTTTTCTATAAGCAACAAAACCTTTGATTAAAATTTTGAAAATTGGGCCATAATTCATAAGTAATTCTCTTTAAGATGAGCAAAGATGGAGCTGGTATTCCAAACTTTCTTGGGACATTCTCGTTCTCTTTTATTTTATCTCTATTTTTTACATAAATTTATTGCAAACAAATTTACAAACAATGCTTTTCAATTTGAAATGGCTTTTCCATTTCTCCTTTGTTTTTAGCTTTATTAGAAACTTTTCTAGTTCAATTTTCAGTAAAATTCAGCTAGCACTGGATAGTCCATCTATTTCAGGGTCTTGGTCAATTTTACACTACTTGGCCTCAAAAGGTAAGTTTTGAAATTCCACTTGTGTCTATTTCTCTTGCTTATATTACTCAGTTTCTTAAAAACAACAACAACAAGGGAACCAGCAGTTAGCGTAATGGCTATGTCGCTGGACTCCCACGTAGTCGACCGCAGTTCATGTCCCGGACCCGGTGGCTTAAAACTCACGCCGGGTGCGTGTGCGTGCGTGCCCAAGATCCTGAGAGGAGAATGGAGGAGAAGGGATTGCGGTGTGACCATCCCCCCTGGAGGGTGATTTCTCGCTTTCTGTCTCTATGTCTCTCTCTGTCTGTCTGGCGAGCGCACACGCCCTACAGTGAAAATCTCTCCAAAAAACAAACAAACAAACAAACAAAAAAAACCGACAACAACAACAAACCCAGGGTCTAAGGGTTGGAGGTGGCACAGTGGTAAAGCACGATGCTCTGCGAAACAATCTCACATGGTGGGGTTCTGGCTCAAGCCCAGAGACCCCCCTGAGTACATGGCACACACGGCTTGCCTATCATTAGGGGTTGACAAGGTTGGGGCTGGATCTCAGTATTGGGACCTTCATGGAGGAGCTCTCTTTCTCTTGCTCTGTCTCAGAAATACGAATACAAAACTAAAAGCAGAAAGCCCCAGGATCAGAGGTCACATTCTCCCTTTTTTCCTCTGTGTAATCTTACACCAGGAGGGCACCCAGTCTGCTCTCCTGTGATGCCTCTATTAGGCTTCCTCCACACCTCCGATGGCAGAGGTCTAGTTTAGAAAATTAAAATAAAAGAAAGAGAAAAGGGAAAGAAAAGATACAAACTTGAGCTGGTATGTAAAACGACCACTTCCCGATCATTTTCATTGCTTCCCCACAAAAGTTCTCGGGTCTCTAGGAGTTGGAGTTCTTAGTGAGTCACCTGCTGTTCTGGTTTATGGTGCTCCAGTTTTATTCACTGCCATCCCCCCACACTTGCATACAATAGGCACTCGATTAATAAATTTGTCAAATCAATGAGTAATTAACACCAGTTAATTAATCTCTAAAATTATTCTCTTGTCCTTCCTCTGTCACTTACTTTAAACTGGGATCCTGAAACTGATTTCTTGCATTTTTGAGGCTCTTTGATGACAGCAAGTTCTGTTGGGAAGAAGTTCAAAACTATTCCATTTTTGGTGAATGACCAGATGTTCAACAAGGAACTGGTTGCCTCAGAGATCTAAATGGTGGTAGATGACTTGTGTGTAAATTAACAAGTACCTGCATTGCATTGTCTTCCACCCAGACAACAAGAGAACAGCAATATAGCAGAATGATATAAAATATTAGCATGGAATCTGGACAAGAAAATCAACTAACACATCTCTGAAGAGGCAAAGCGCTGTGCAGCCTCTTGGAAAGTCACACACATAGTAAAGCAGTTCATTTCAACCTGCTCAACTTCCAGAAATAATTTCATAAAGTATGATGAAATTTGGACTTGACTCTCTTAAGAGCTGCCCATAGTGACAGGCCCTCATGGTGGGAATAAATCCAGCTAGAGAAAAAGCCCAGTGGTAACTGCAGGTCATATTGCAGGGTTTTCAGCTCCAGGAACTACAACAGGGGGCGAAAGTTACATCAACATGTTCTCAGAGCTCCACTGTCTAGGGACCAGTGCAAAAGAGAGGGGTCAGGAAAAACACAAGCTGCAAAAATAAAGGGAGAGGAGCGATGGGTTACGCCTAAGAATAGAAAAGTCCTAGGGGTCACAGGCATCGCAGGTCTGAATATAACATCAACAAAACACTGTCTGGGGCACAGTGCAGTGTTGGCTTCTGCTCCTTCGCTTAGAAGAGAGCTTTGATGGTATTCACTGTGCTGTGTCTCTCCTCTGTCAGGGGATCCTAAATTATTAATGCAATGCTATGAGAGAGTGGTGATCAAAATGATTACCTGCTTGGTAGAAGAGATGCTAGGACAGGATTGAAGAGGATCAAGCGACTTCTTAGCAAAGAAGTAAGAGAGCTACATGTTTACTTAGGGAGAGAAGAAAAGTTGGCAATAATAGTGAAACTGTTCTCTGAAGAGTATTTGAGCAAAGGAGCTCCAAACCAATAGATGAAACTTGAGTGAGATGCAGAAGGACCTGCCGAACCTTCTACCCCAGCCAAGGCTGCAATACTTGAGGGCTCAGTTTGCAGGGAGCCTTTCAGTCTTGCTATTGTTTGACTCCAACTCTCAAGCACTGTGTACTAAAGCAGTTGCTGGACTTCTCCATTGTTCAGTTCTTCTGCTTACTTGACAATTTATCTGACACCTCCTTTGTGTGGGATACCGTGCTAAATATCCGGGAGGTTTATAAAGAAAAGAAATATAAACCAGGGGCTAAGCCATAGAGCAGCTCAGATATGCTCCTGTCGTAATTTTTATGCAAATCTGTGATTTCAGAAGGCTGGCTAGGTTTAAATAACCTAAGCAAAAACAAAACAAAACAAAGAAACAAACAGAAAAACAAGAGTGGGAAAGTAATTCTATTCCCTTAGTCGATTATAAATATTCATTAACACATTGTTACATATTTACTTTCACACACAAAAAAAGTGGTTCAATACTTAATAGCTGAGGGAAGAAAGCTCTATGGAAGGGAATTTGGGGGGAAATAAAGACCTATTTTTTGTCATCTAAATATATTACCCATCTTAACTAAACTTGTGTCCTTTTTAGAGTAAAACACCTTACATTGTCTAGTTAAGACAGCAAGGTGGTATTCAGAGAGAGAAATATGTCTTACTGTTCTAAAAGTTGTCTGTCCAGTTTTGCTGCTTTTAAAACTTGCAGAGAATCACACTTTGTGACTTCAAATACTTCCTTTTATACTGAGTAAATAAACTTGCTTCCAAGTTGGGATGAGCAGATAGCTCTGAACACTAGCCACTTCACGGCATTTGGCATGAGCGTCCTGGCCATGGCCGCTAACTGTGGCAGTCGGTATACTCAACCTGAACAAATTCGCCATGTACTTTTTGTTGTGAGTGATATTCAGATGTACATAATATTCTCTATCTTTCCATGTACCTTGCTATCATTTAGTAAAATATCCATCTTTTTACTCAATTGAGTGTCCCTGGGGCATCTAGAGTTCAAGTAGAGGGCCACGGGTAAGTCACCCACTTCACACTGTGGCCACAGGGTGTGCCTGGGAGCTGCTGGGGGCAGAGCTCTAGGTAGAAGGCTGCTTAGGGGCCCTTGGTCCCCAGAGGCCTTAGGCATATTTTACTAACTTTACACAGAAAGAAACAGAGGCATTTCCAGAGGACGAATGATCAGACACTTTTGGATTTGTGTCTTTTTCCTACTACAAAAATTATTCTTACTGAGCAGAAAATGGAATCAGATAGGCTAGGTACCTTGCCCAAGGTCATTCAAGGCCTTTGTCTAAGTTGAAAACAGACTGGCTTAGGGATATACCTGGAACATTCCTGATTAATGAGCAGGAGGCAAAGTCCTCCCCTAGACAAGTAAGCGCTCCTCTCAATAATCTTTTCATCCATTCTTTTCTTTTTCTTTCTCTCTCTCTCTTTTTTCTTTTTTCTTTTTTTTTTTTGAGTAGAAAGAGGAAAAAGAGAAAAGAATGAATTGAACTCTTTTCAGGGTCCAGATATGGATCTGAGGTGCAAAGAGACTGAAAGAGGCCAGCAGGATTATACTTGGCTCTTGGCCTGCATGAGTTTGCTCAGTTGTTAAGAAGGGCTTCCTGCTGTTTAGATAATTTTACGTTAGCCTTAGAACTCAGAAGAGTGGTATTTCACCTGTAGCTGGAAGCAGAAATGGTTCTCAGTGGAATCCTTCTTCACTGTTCTCTGGTAGCCAAATGCGACACACAGATTTTTCATTTAGTTTTTACTGTTCAGGCCCACACAATGTTTAAAAATAATTAAATGGTTACCAACATGTTTAAAAAAAAATTGGTTTCTACCTTCTCTCAGAAAAACAAACAGAAGTCTGGCAAGCAGGGCCCACATTCCCACACAGCAGCAGCAGCCTGGGCTCAGTCTCTGAGGGCCTCTCTAAGTGGCACAATCCCCAGTTTAGCCACAGCCTACAGGCCCTGCTGCCTCAGGCAGCGAGCCTGCCTGCCCCTGCCTCACAGCCTCTTTTCTCTTCTATTTTCCCCCCTGACTGAGCACCTGCTGCTGCAATCTTCCTCTCACCTCTGCCCTCAGACTTACCTCTGCCGAATCCCACTCTGTCTGTCTCTCTCTCTCTTTTTTCCCCTGAGAGGTTTTTGCTATAAGGCACATGTGCTCATTGGAGAGACAAAGAGACAGAAAGGAAGAAATCACCCCCCAAGTGAGATGGCCACTCCGCAATCCCGTCTCCTCTACTCTCTTCTCAGGATTTTGGGCACGCACGCACATGTGCCCAATGTGTGCTCCAAGCTACCAGGTTAGGGACTCGAACTGAAATCGACCACATAAGAGTCCAGCACCTTACCCACTATGCCACCTGCTGGCCCCCAAACTCACTCTGTCTTTTGGGCCCTGCTTTCTTGTAGGTGGCAGCCAGCAAATCCCGTCTCCTCTACTCTCTTCTCAGGATTTTGGGCACGCACGCACATGTGCCCAATGTGTGCTCCAAGCTACCAGGTTAGGGACTCGAACTGAAATCGACCACATAAGAGTCCAGCACCTTACCCACTATGCCACCTGCTGGCCCCCAAACTCACTCTGTCTTTTGGGCCCTGCTTTCTTGTAGGTGGCAGCCAGCAGACCGGACAGAATGGCCACTCCGCAATCCCGTCTTCCTCTACTCTCTTCTCAGGATTTTGGGCACGCACGCACATGTGCCCAATGTGTGCTCCAAGCTACCAGGTTAGGGACTCGAACTGAAATCAACCACATGAGAGTCCAGCACCTTACACACTATGTCACCTGCTGGCCCCCAAACTCACTCTGTCTCTTCGGCCCTGCTTTCTTGTAGGTGGCAGCCAGCAGACCGGACAGTTTTACAAGTTGAGTAATCCAGTGCTGGAGACTTCTACTCTCAAATGGAACTTGCTTGTGTTCACAGGTGTTTTCTGGACTCACTAGAAAACCAGATCTGCCATGGTACAAATTTTAGGTGACAGGCCAGGTGGAGGCAGGTTTTGGGACAGATGAAGCCGCCTGTTCGACTGCCTGGAGAGTTTGCTGCGCCTTCCTGGGCGATGTGCGCTAGTCAGGGCTACCCGTGGTGCCATCAGGGTATCTGCCCTCCTGGCAAAGTGCCAGGCACTGCTTAGGGAAATGCATGGCTCCTCCCATCCCCTGCAGGTACAGCTTCAAGGTCGAACAAGACTGAAGGACAGCCAAGGCCAGGACACCGGGCCTGGGACCCAGCAGGCCAGGGAGGGAGGGAGCTTGACTCTGCCCTTCTCTGTGGCTGGCCCCAGGTCAGTTCTTCCTGTCACCCTCAGACAAGCAGCACCTTTCAGTCCTTACAGCTTTGCCTTCTCCTCCGAACTTCTAAAGCTATCTGGCTTCAGGAAGTACTTACTTAACAGTCTCCTGTTTAAATGAGAACCTGGGAACCCTGAGGGACAACAAGCAGAGTCAGCAGCCTCCTTCAGAGTCCCTGGCTTTCGTTCTCAGCTGGAAGGTACTGTATGAAGTCATTCTGTGACCTGAGCGACTGCGAGAGTAGGAAGAAAGGGAGAGAGAAGGCAGAGTTTAGAAATAGGGTCTTGAAACTAATGTGTTCCTGGCAAACATTTCTAATTTCCCTGAGTTTGTAGGAACACGAGACTTAAAAAGCTGAATTTTAAGTTGCATCAAACATAATCATCCTACACATATGGATTCACAGTTTAGCTTTAGATCCAGGGGAGGGGATAGGAAAATTAAGAGCATACAATTCAGTTATTGAAAATAAAATTGATGGCTTGGGTGTGTGTGAATATTTTTATTCTATATGGAAATTACCAGGTATCAGAAATGATTTTCATGAATCAGTGTATTTACTGAGTGACCAATAAGTGCGTGACTTCTCTCAAGGAGTTCAAAGTCTAGCAGGATTATGAAGGTCAGGGTTTTGGAAAGGGTTAATAACAATACAGAGGTTTGACAAACAAGGACAAAAGGCTGCAGGAATAAGGACATTCTTGGAGAAATCTAGTCCTTTCAGTTTTTTGACAAAGAGAAAGGAATGTTTACTAAATTTGGCATTTAAAATGTTTTTACAGAGAGATTTTTGCTCTAGGACACATGTGCTCCATGGAGATAGAGAGACAGAGAGCAAGAAAGTAAGAAACTATCCCCCAAGGGGGATGGCGACGCCATAATCCCTTCTCCTCCACTCACCTGTCAGATTTTAGGCATGCAGACACATGCACCCAGGAATGAGTTTCAAGCCGCAGCGTCCAGGTCTTGAACCACAGTCAACCATGTAGGAGTCCAGCACCTTAGCCCCTATGCCACTAGCTGGCCTGGCATTTAAAATATTTCACCTTCCACATATTGGCAACCTAGTGCTTGGTCAGACAGATGGAACTGTGTGTTATTTGTAACAGAACAAGCCTGACACACAGTAGAAGCGATCAGTTTGAGCTTGTTGAGTGAATGAATAAATGAACGAATTCAGATATGGAAAGCAGACAGGATCCAGCATTCTGAGGCAGTCCTTCTGGGAGCACTCTTCAGCAGAATCAATGCTTCTGAGAGTCACTAGTCCTCTCTGTGCTCACGGACATCATTCTTGGAGATGCTGTTCTATGGGGAAAGTCTGGAGTGACAGTTTTGCTCCTTACAGTCATGTGGCCCTGAACCAATTTTACACCCTTGAGCCATGTCCGTCAGCAATGCCCACTTGACAGCATTGTGGGAACAGCAAAGGAAACAGGGAAGCGAAGCTCTAGTGCTAGGAGGAACTTAGTAAATGGACCCTGCTTTTGTACAACTCATTCTAATTTTCCTATAAGGAAATTGGACACTTACATGCTCTAAGAGTCTTTCCTAATTTTTAAAATTATTATTTTGTTTACTTATTATTTTTTGCTACAAGGAGAGACACACAGAGAGGGTGGGTGGAGAAGTGAAAAATCAACCCCCAAAGAGAATGGCCGTGCCTCAATTCCTTCTCCTCCATTCTCTTCTTGGGATTTTGGTCATGTACACACATGCCACTGGCATGTTTTTCGACCTACTGGTTCAGGGATTCGAACTATGGAGTCAGTCATGTAGGATCCCATGCCTTAACCTCCATGCTACTTGTTGGGCTTAAAGTTTTTCTTTTTTTCTTTCTTTCTTTTCTTTTATTATTTTTATTTTTGCCATAGGGAGTGTGCACTCACCAGAGAGACAGTGAGAGGGAAAGTGAGAAATCACTCCCTGGGGGGATGGCCATGCCACAGTTCCTTCTCCTCCATTCTCCTGGGATTTTGGGCATTTGTGCACATGTGCCCAGCATGATTTTCAAGCTGCCATGTCCAGGACTTGAATCACAGTTGGATATGTGAGAGTCCAGGACCTTAACAACCACACCACCTGCTGGCCCCCCAAGGTTTTTCTATTTTTTTTTTAAATTTAGATTTTTATCATAAGGTGTGTACATTTGGCAGAAAGAGACAGAGAGAGGGAAAGTGAGAAATCATTCCCTGGGGGGGTGGAGGGGGACATGTCCACACTGCAGTCCCTTCTCTTCCATTTTCCTCTCAAGATTTTGGGCATGCATGCACACACACCCTGCGTGCTTTCCAAGCCACTTGGTCCAGGACTTGAATAGCAGAATCGGCCATGTGGGATCTAGCTCCTTAACCACCCCACCATAGCTAGCCCCAAAGCTTTTCTAATTTTTTTTTTAAACCTATTTGATCCTACTCTTTCCAAAAAACCCCACAATTGTTCATAGACACAGGATTTTCTAGGACAGTGAGCCAGGGGAGTGGAATTCTTTGTAGAAGGACTGAAAGGCCCCTTTCTGGGGGCTTTGCCTCTCCAGAGCAGAACAAGTGCCTCTTGCCACACCCTGCCATTGGGGTGGACAGGGTTAAACCTGGTGGTGGGTTTGGCAGCATGTCTCTCGAAGCAGCCTGACAAGCCACAGCGCCCTGCAAACTGCCGTTCTCCCACCTTCTGCTGCACTGGAAGGCAGCCATTCAAGTGTTGTGTTTTCCTGTGTGGCTTATCAGTAAAAAGAGATTTAAAAGCACGTTCTCCCACCTTCTGCTGCACTGGAAAGCAGCCATTCAAGTGTTGTGTTTACATGTATGGCTTATCAGTAAAAAGAGATTTAAAAGCACGGGGTTGAAATGAGACCTGTACAAAGTCCAGGTCACTGGTCACGTACACATCTCCTCCACGAACTCCTCCAGCAAGCCAGGTCGCTCCCCCGTGACCAGGGCGCCTAGACCCTGCAGCGACACAGGATGAGATCACTCACTGGAGGGGACTGAGAGCGTTGGCTGTGCGGGAAGCTCCCCTGGCCTGAGCAGCAGGGTTGCCTTCCAGCCCAGCAGACGGAGGCAGGAAGCTGAGGGGCTTGGCCGGGCTTCAGGAGAGTCTGTGGGATGGTCCAGGGAATGCAGTCGGAACCTCCTATCCCCTGTCTTGTTCCCCCACAGCCCTGGGCAACACAAGATCAGATGATGTAAAAATAAAAGTCTGTTTAAAGATCGAATACATCAATAAAATGAATGAATATGCTCTGACTATTCGGAGGGGGGTGCGGCAGAACATCTATTAGGCAAGAGGATCACCTGCTAGTTAAGCACTCAGCTGGGAGGCAGCGAGGAGGGTAAAATTCACTTCTTGGTTCCACCCTTTACTCGCTGTGAGTGACCTAATCTCTCTAAGCCAACTGTTCCCTTGCTGTACACAGGGGACAGTAACGGGACGCAGCTCAGAGGCCGTGGGGAGGATTAAATGCAATAAGGTATGGCAAACCCTCAGCAAGCTGGGCAGCCCACTGTAAGCTCTTAAAATATAGCAGCAATTGCTGGTCATTATGAATCTCACTCTGCAAAGTAGAGGGATTAGCTTTGGGTTCTCCAGAGAAACAGAACCAATAGAGAGAGAGAGAGAGAGAGAGAGAGAGAGAGAGAGAGAGAGAGAGAGAGAGAGAGAGAGAGGAACAAGAGTGGGCTAGCTTGTGGCATGGTGATTAAGAGAGCTGGATCCCACATGGCAACTGTATGTTTCAAGTTCTGGACCCTGCAACTTGAAAACCACGCTAGGCACCAGTGCATGGGCATGTGCTCCAAATCCCAACAAGAGGAAGAAATAGAGGACAGGGGTTTATGGCGTGACCATGCCCCATGGCCGGTGCGCTCTCTCTCTCTCTCCGACTCTCTCCAGCAAATGCATGTGACCTCTGGCAAAATAAAACTAGAAATAAGAAAAGAAGTAAGAGAGAGAGACTTTTTTGAGAGAAAGATTTTTGTTATAGGGGTTGTGTGCTCATCAGAGAGACAGACAGAAAAAAAAAGCCATGGGGACAGCCATGCCACAGTTCCTTCTCCTCCATTTTCCTCTTGAGATTTTTAGCATGCACACACCTGTGCATAGCATGAGCTTCAAGCCACCAGGTCCAAGACTTAAACCATGATTAGCCATATATGAGTCCAGTGCCTTAACCACTATGCCACCTGCTGGCCCTTAGAGAAAGTAAGAGACTTACTTTAAGGAATCCAGCTGTGTGATTATAGAGGCTGGCAAAGTCTGGCAGGCTGGAGCCCCAGGGCGGAGCTGGTGCTGCAGTGGAGTCTGAAGGCTCCCTACTGGCAGAATTCTGACCTGCTGGGGAAAGGGTGTGGCCTGTCTGGTTAAGTGGTTTGTTCTGGTTAAGTCTTCAACTGACTGAATGGGGCCTAACAATCTCATGGAGCGCGGTTTACTTCACTCAAGGTCCTCTGACTTCAATGTTAATCTCACCTAAAAACACCCTCACGGAAGCATTGAGAATAATGTTTGACTGAATGTTGGGGCACCAAGGCACAGTCGAGTCAACACCTAAAACTGACCATCCTGGTAGACTGCACTAGTCCTGTTTCACAGGTGAGCGCCCACGGCTCTAAGAGGTCGGACAGTTGGCCCGTGTTTACAGCCAGGTAGTAACTGAAGGGCTGGGATTCCAACTTTGGCCTGAACCAGCCCCAGCACGGTGCCTGGCCCACAGCTGTCCCTCAGGGTTTGATGAACGTATTCTGTCTCTGAAGTCCCAGCTCTTACTCCAAGCTGGGTCCTGGCGCAGGCACAGGGAAAGATGAAGTCCTATTGAGGACAGGGGAAGGAGGGGAAGAAGGAAATGGGAGAATGTCTGCTATGTGCTCAGCTGGGGTGGGAGGGCGGGGACACAGGGCAAGTGGTAAGAGAGGTGAAAGGGAGTTGGGGACCAGAGCGGTAGCTCTTACTGGGGTTCTGGGGAAACACATAGGGAGGGGCAAGGGGGCAGGGCCGACTGTGGCCTGACTTCAGGTGCCCTGTGCCAGCTTCTCCAGACCAGGAGGCTGGAGACCACCTCTGAGAAGGTGAGATCAAGTGCGGTACCCGAGATCGAAGAAGAGGGTGCTGCTGAGAAGGGAAAGTCCCAGGTCAGAGCCACAGAAGATGCAAAAGCCTCAGACCAGAAAGCCTGGAGGAGGCTGAGGCTGGAGGCTGGGGCAAGGGGAGCAGGACCGGGTTTCCTCTGAAAGAGGCAAGCAGCCTCTGGGAAGTGTTAAGCCAGGAATGACGCATTTGGTCGCCCCACATGCTGGGGGTGAAAGGGCAGATTTCATCATTCCCTGAGATCCAGGTTTATAGGGGCAGCCTGGGCCCTGAAAACAGTCTCTCCTTAAATATGCCAAGAGTTACTAAAGTCTGAATCTTAAAGGAGGAAGACTGTCCCCCTTTCACTGGAACATTTTTCTGCTTTCAGCTTCCTGCTGGCTTCTGAAGGCCCACCATAAAGCAGAGGGCCTCCAACTGCGGCCACCAGTTTCAGGGGATCCCACAATCTTCTACTGCCCCCCTCCCACAGGCCTGAGGCCAGTGCTGGGTGTGAGACGGACTGAGAAAACTACAGCCCTAGAACAATGACACAAGTGCAAGAAAGAGCCGGTGGCTGGACCTTCTGTGAGGACTAACCTAGAGCCAAGACCCACCGTCCATTTAAAACATAAAAGCGAACCCAGAGAGGGCTCCACCTCTGCACGGTACAAACCTAGAAGTGTAATCGGTGGAGACAGTGATATTGTTACACTAGTGCTCGGGATGTTCGGGACGTCAGGGAGAAAAACGATGTGAATGTGTGAGGGAGAAATGGGGACACCCAACAGAGTAGGGCTCACTGGGACAGGGCAGCGTCCTCAGCCTCTGTGAGGAACCACAGCATTTAGCGCTTCAAACCTGGATTATCGTGGGGAAAAAACATCTGACACCGGGGAGCAGCAGATGGTGTAATGGTCACGTTGCTGGACTCCTACGAAGTCGGCTGCGGTTCCAGTCCCAGACCCGGTGGCTTAAAATTCATGTCAGGTGTGTGTGTGTGCGGCATGTCCAAGATCCTGAGAGGAAAATGGAGGAGAAGGGTTTGTGGCATGGTCATCCCCCCGGGGGATGCTTTCTCACTTTCTGTCTCTCTGGCAAGCGCATGCGCCCTACAGCATTAAAAAAAAAAAAAAAAATCCAACACCAAAGAAGACCCTGTGAATGATAAGATTTGGTCTTAGTGTGTGAGGTCTCTTGTGTGGTAGAAGTTTCCTGAGTGGGAGAATGGGCTGAGCCTGAGTCACCCTGGACCTCCTTCTGTGGTGACCTTGGGGGATTACACTGCAAATGGCAGCTCTATCTTTCCTGACCATGAACCCCCTTCTGCCTCCCAGGGCTGCAAAGGCATAGAACGTGTGAGAGCCCGGGCCGGCTGCGATGCTCTTGGTTTAAAATGCCAACCTGTCTGAAGAGTCTAGAGAAGCAGCCCGCCCCTCCACTTCATGAAGACCAACCCTGGGGAGGGCCCTGACTCTTACAGAGGGGTGGCTTGTGGGAGAGGGCAACCTTGAAGATGCCTCAGAGCAATGGGCAGAAACAAGGGGTTAAGAAATCCCAGTAAAAGGGACCAGCGGATGACGTAATGGTTACATTGCTGGACTCCCAGGTAATCGACTGTGGTTCGAGTCCCTGACCGGCAGCTTAAAAAACACACTGGGTGTGCACACATGCCCAAAATCCCAAGGGGAGAATGGAGAAGTTATTGTGGCTTGGCCATCCCCGTTGGGGGTGATTTCTCGCTTGTTGACCATCCCCGTTGGGGGTGATTTCTCGCTTTCTGACTCGGTCTCTCTCTGTGTTTCTGGCAAGCATATCTGCCCTATAGCAAAAAATCTCACATTAAAAAAGAAGAAGAAAAAAAAGAAATTCCAGTAAAAGTTGACTGCCAGGGCTCCGGTTCTTCAGATCCCAGGTTGAGAGCGTCAGCTGAAGGTCGATGAAAACAAGTACTATTCTGATAACGGAGGTTGTGACATATGGGTTTAACTAAGATACACCCTGCTCCCTTTCGTGGGGATGACATGTAATAAAATAAGAATATCTGTTATGAAATTCTTCTCAGTGATGTACAACTGCTATGGTGGGGGGTTCCACCTGGAAGAGCATCTGAAGGCTCGGCCATCAAATTAAACCGAGGCTGGCCCCTCCCAGTTCAGAGCTCTATAAAAAGCCTTACTTCCAGATTTCTCAGGGTTCTGCTCCCACAGAGTTATGCCCTTGGCTGACTTCTTTGATCTTTACAGGAACTCTCCCAACAGGATTTACTTTCTTCATTTTATAGGAGAAAAGAAAGCTCTGAAAGGTGTCCCAAGTTGCCCAACTCATTGTAGAGACAAGACTGAAATCTAAGTCTATGAACTATGAATTGTGCGCCTTTTTCATCAGACCAGTGTTAGAAATAGATTTTGTTTTTGTTTTTTTTTTTTTTGATAGAGAGAGAGAGAGATTTTTGCTATCGGTTGCATGCATTCAACAGAGAGACAGAGGGAGATAGAGACAGAAAGCGAGAAATCACCCCCTAGAAAGGCTGGCCACACTGCAATTCCTTCTCTTTCTTTCAGGATTTTGGGCACACATGCACACGTGCTGGCGTGAGTTTAAGCCGCCAGGTCTGGGACTTGAACTGTGGTCAAACTACATGGGAGTCCAGTGACATAACCATTACACCATCTGCTGGTCCCAGCAGTGCAGATTTATTGACCCCACATCCCAGAGATTCTGACTGTCAGTGGGACCCGAATGTTTACGTGCTGAGTGGCATGGGAAAATCCTACAGACTACCCAGTGTATTTGTCATCTTTGATTTTGCAAATGAACACCAAATTGGAAATGGGAATTAACGGACAGCTTAAAATAGGAACTTTGAAAGGGGAAGGAACAAGAAGTCCTTTTCTCACTGAGAGGTGGTGTGGTGCATTCCAGGTCGACACAGTCTTTGTGGTCACACATCCGGAGTCTATGTAGAGCACCCCCTAAGGCGTCCAAGAGTCTCCTACGTGCCAGGCACCGGTCTATGCACACTCACGCACAATTCTGTCTTCCAACAGCCTTCTGGGATGTCTGTTTCCATTTTAAGCTGAGGAAACTGGAGCACAGAGCAGCTCTTGTCCACGGCCAAATATTTGTTCAGAGTGGTTAGTGAAGTATTGTTGGCGCCACAAATGGAAGACCAGATCAGCTAACTCGCTGAGAAGCAGACGGCAGATGAACTGAACGGGTCAGAGACCAGTGGGAGTGGGGAAGAGCAGGATCCCGGGGCCTGCAGTGCTTGCTCAGTGGCTGCTGCCCACTTCCTGCCACCCCAAGAGCTGCGGTGTAGCCTCGCCCTTGCCGAAGGCCCGTTCTTTGCGTGCTCTGTGGCAGTGCCCTCTGTCTCCTCCAGAGCCTTCGTGCCATTGATTGCTGCCTCCCTTTCTTTTTCATCCTTGACATCTTGCTCAGTTGGTTATCTCAAGGTAATCTGTGAACAGGATCATGGGTCCCCTATGTTTGAACAGTCCCTCCCTCCCCCGCCATGGCCTCGCAGGCTTTCTATCTGCTAAGACTGATTTCATCTTCCCTACCCCAAACCTCAGGTAATGACCTCAGCAGCCATTCAGTGCCTGAGTCAGAAATGTAGGCATCACTCTTGGTTTCTCTCTTCTTTTTTCCTTTAATGTTTACCAGAGCGTGCGTGTGCTCATCAGAGAGAGAAGGAGAGGGAGAAAGCACCCCAGTAGGACATGGTCACACTGCAATCACTTCTGCTCTCTCTCTGTCCTGTTGAGATTTGGGGGCATATGTGCACATGTGCCCAGTGTTTTTCAAGCCACCAGGACAGAGACTCGAACCACAAAGTTGGCCATATGGAATCTGGCTCCTTTAACCACCAGGCCACTGGACCAGACCCCTCTTTTTATTTTCTCATTCAATTCACTGCCAAGTCTTGTATTGAGTCATCAGAAAAGTCATGATGCATTCTTGCATAGAAATACATGGAAAAAAATATGTCGTGACTTTTCCAACGACCCAGTAGATGCTCTCTGGTAAACACCTCTCCAGTGACCCTGCTCCTCTCCGCTGTCACCACCCTCGGCCACCGCCATTCTCTCCTGCTCAGCACAATGTGTCTGGACTGCTCTCTGCACCTTCAGCTTTGCCAGTTGCTCCTACCTGCCATTGTTCGGTTCTCCACAGCAGCCATAGTGATCTTGACAAACGGCTGCCCCGCCACTTCCCTGCTTCAAACCCTACATCACTCTGCATTGCTCCTAGGTTGAAGACTAAACTCTGGGAGATACCAAAAGCTGCTTGGGGTGAGAAAGGCTTTGTGAGAAAAAAAACATTTAAGACTTCTTTAAAAAAATATTTTATTTAACTTTATTTTAATTTGACCAGAGAGAGACAGAGAGAGAGAGAGAAAGAGAAAAAGTGAGAAAGCAAGCTGCCAGGTCTGGGACTCGAACCGTAATTGGCCATGTGGGTGTCCAGCACCCTTAACCACTATGCCAGCTGTCAGCTCCTGTGAAAAAAATTTTAGTGGATACAAGAATGTACATAAATACAGGGAAGGGGCTATTGGATGATATATTGCAGTGGAGTAAAAAATACAGTTAAATACATATTTAAAAAAATACTGGGGGAGGGGCCAGCAGGTGGCAATGTGGTTAAGGGTGCTGGACTTCTACATGGCTAACTGCAGTTCAAGTCCCAGACCTGGCAGCTTGCTTTCTCAGCTTTCTCTCTCTTTGGCTCTCTCTCTCTCTTGCTCTCTTGCTTTCTCATTCTCTTGCTCTCTGGTCAAATTGAAAATAAAGAACTAAAGTTAAATCATTTTTTTTTTTATAAAAAGAGGTAACTGATAACAAATATGCACAATCTAATATAAGGGTCAATGATGAACGAGATGACTATCCTTGAACAGTATGTGTGCCTTAAAAAAATATACTATAGCTCACGAAGATATAAATGATGATATGTAAAAACCAGAAATCATAATTAAGAAAATAAAAATTAAGAAAAGACTAAACTTTGTATTGGGGGACAGAGGCCTTGGGCGACATGCTCCTACTCTGCTCCTCAATTTCATTTCCTGCATCCCCAGTGCCCTCTCCCAGCCACCATGCAGCCAGGCCAGTCCCCTGACCCTTCTACAATAGTCAGATGTCGCCTGGCACCGGAATGCTCTTCTGACCCCTCCTACGTGCTTAGACCCTGTGACATTCACCCACCACATTATAGTTGTGGATTTGCCAGCCCTAACGAAGGCACAGCTCCCCTCAGGAATGAGGGCATATCTTAATTGTCTGCACTAATTCTTTTCACCTTATCTGGCACTTGGTAAAAGCTCAATAAACACTGGTTAAATGAATGACTCAGCAAGGAGGAGAGGAGTGACCAGAGCTTATCGGAAGGACTTTGAGGTTCGGAGTAGAAATTGTTCTCTTCACAAAGGGGCTGGAATGAAGCAGAGAAAGTCTGAAAGTGTCCAGAGGAAGCTCCTGAGATCAAATGAGTGCTTGCTGTACATCTGTGAGATGCTGACATCTCCACTGCTGTGTCAGTTACTTGTTCTTAAAGCTCATAGTTATCCTACAAGGTAGATACTGTTTTGGCTCCCATTTTAAAGACAAAGAAACTGGGGCTCAGAGAAGTGAATAGTTTGCTGAAAGACACACAGGGATGATACCGTATAAAATTAAATCCTTTCTCTGTGTTACTTTTTAGGTCTAGACTTTTTTTCTGCAGCTACCCCAATTTGTATGACTCAACTTAAATCTTCAGGGAGTTGTCTATGACTCCATATGTAGAAAAAATAAAGTTAGGAAACAGCTTGTAAGAAGGGCACACTTCCTACTACATTTGGGAGTCCCCTTCCAGAAGCTTGAGATCTTCGCTGCACATCTCTACATGTGGGAGGCTGCGCACCAGTGAATATCGCCGGTTTCTCAGAGAGCAAACAATTACACAATGCCAAAGGCCATGATTGGCTCCCCTTCAAAACCTCACCTTCAAAACCATACTCTGATTGGCCACATCCCATAGCAAATCAGTGAGCTTAGAATCCCTCAGATTTGCATATCTGGCACCTCATGATTGGTCCACAAAAGCAACCAATCATAACCCACCTTTTACAATCCTTCATTTAACCAATCACTGACCACCAGCATGTATATAACCA
>NW_006204954.1:647035-657271 GCF_000334495.1 Tupaia belangeri chinensis
CCGCGCTGAAGTCCCTGAAGAGTCGTGACCCCGCGTCATCTCTGACGACCCTGAAGAGCTGTAAGACTGTGTCGTCTTCATGCTGCCCACAATAAACAGGCGACCCTGAAGAGTTGTAACACTGCATCGTCTCCGTGTTGTAACACTGCGTTGTTCGTCCCGTCTCTCATTCCTTCCCTCAGGAAACCTGTTCGACTGTCCCCCGGGTCAGGACATCTACACATTTAGATTCTGTAACCATGGAATTTGAAAATTGGAAAAGACCTTAAAAATTGTCTCATTTGGGGTCAGCAGGTGACATAGTGGTTAAGGCACTGGACTTCCACATGGCTGAATGTGAGTCAAGTCCCAGACCTGTCGGCTTGAAACTCATGCTGGGCACATACATGTGCATGTCCAAAATCTTAAGAGGAGAATAGAGGAGAAGGGATTGCAGTGTGGCCATTCCCCTAAGAGGTGATTTCTCACTTTCCCTGTCACTGTCTCTCTCTCTCAAGCAAGTGCAAAAAATCACTCAACAAACAAACAAAATAATAATAAATTAATCGTCTACCTTGGGCCAGCAGGTGGTGTAGTGGTTAAGGTGCTGGACTCCCACATGGCCAACTGCAGTTTGAGTCCAGGACCCTGTGGCTTGAAACTCCTGTCAGGCATGAGTGTATTCCCACTACCCTAGGAGGAGAATAGAGAAGTGACTGCGGTGGGGGCAGTCCCCCCAGAGGGTGATTTCTCACTTTCTCTCTCATTGTCTCTCTCTGTCTCTCTGGTGAGCACACATGCCCTATGGAAAAACCCTTCAAAGAAAATCCTCTGTTTGGCTCCCTTCTTTAGAGCTTGGAGGGGCCGGTGATATGTCCCAGGCCATTCTGCTGGTGGCAGAGGCAAGGCTGAAACGCGGGGTTTCTTGACCCGCAGCTGACTCCTCTGTACTTTGCCATTCTGGTGCTCGATTTTGCTTATTTGCATCTTTAAGTAAAACACCCCTCAGAGAACTCCAAAGTGCGTATTGCTTTGTCAGAGAAAGAATTCCAACTTTGCAGGACCAGCAGATGGCGTAATTGCTAGGTAGCTAGACCCCACACGGACAACCATAGTTTGAGTCCTGGACCTGGAAGCTTGAAACTCATGCCAGGTGCGTGTGCATGTGTGCCCAAAATTCCAAGAGGAGAATGGAGAAGACATTATGGCGATCTCTTCTTTTGGGGGGTGATTTTTCACTTTCTGTCTCTCTGGTGAGCACATGCACTCTACAGCAAAAATCTCTCTTAAAAAAAATAAAACAAATTCCAACTTTGCTGATGGCCACATGTAGTTAGAACAGTGGACCTAGACCCAGGAAGTTCAGGGGAGCCAGGGAGCTCAGGGCGAGATGGGGATTTGGATAATGAAGGAATAACAAGCTGGAAGTCTCCCCCAGCAGAGCATTGCTCACACAAATGGCAGAAGAGAACATAAGGGATTTCAGAAAACTTACTTAACACAGACTATATCCAAGGAACTGGAAAAATTGCCGTAAGGTTTTTACAGTCTAGAAAGACAGGTAGAAGTGAGCGCAGTAATGAGGTGAGATAAAAACACAAAAAGCACACACTCACTGGAGACCGTAAATGATTTTACCTGGGAGAATCAGGGAAAGCTTCCTGTAGGAGGTGTCCCCTGAATTGGGCCTTGAAAGAAAAGCAGACAGAGAAAGTAGCGCATTTCAGACAGATGGAAGAACGAGGGCAAAGCTGGGAGGGCTGGGAGAGAATGATGCACACGGATGTGAAGTGAGAGCCGTGGTTCTGAAAGTGTGCTACCTGGCCAACAGCATCGGCATCATCTAGGAAATTGCTAGAAATGGACATTATTAGCCACCGCACCACCATAGCTGGCCCCACTTGTGCTGTCTTCATTTCGTCGCCATATTCTCCGTGCTGAGACAGAGCCCGACATACAGGCGGTGGCCTATTTGTCAAGGAATGACAGGTTTACTTCATGTGACTCTGCATATATGGCTTCAGAAAAATGAATCTGATAAACCAGGAATTATGCCCCTAACCCGAAGGCAGCTCCCCATCAGCTAACCAGGGGATTATGGGGGCTCCAGCATGAGAGCTCTGTCATGGGGACAGGCTGAGCCCATCAGATCTTCCTGGTGGGGCGTCTGTGAGAGGGCAGGACGCTGATGGAGGGTGGGACTAAAGAGATGTCCACAAAGAAAAGGCGACCAACTCTGGTCAGCAGGTACAGCAGCAAGGGAAGAGAGATGAGGAAAGACGGGCCACCGTATAGCACAGCAGCCTCAGTCTAACGCCAGACAACGACAGAGGAACTGCCCGAGATCACAGAGCTGCCTCAGGGCTATGACTGCTGCTTTTACATCCCCAGTGACACCCCGGCTGGCCCAGAGCTGCCTCGGGGCTACGACTGCCGCTTTTACATCCCCAGTGACACCCCGGCTGGCCACAGTGCCCCCCACGTTTCCTCTCCTCTGGTTCCCCGCACTTCCTGGAAATGGCTCTCCATCACCTGAGACCACCTTTGACAGGGTGTCTGAGGGGTCGAGCCTGAGGAGTAGGACAGCCCTTGCTTGGCAGGGGCCCCAGCGGCTGGCTGGGCTGGCCCTCACCATCCATGGGGAAGGCGCCACCCTGGGGGTAGATGTCCTCACTGTTCCAGGCAGCACCGCTCAGCTGAGTTTCCCTGGGGCGTAGCACACTCTCAGGAAACCTGTGCGAGCCCACTGTCCGCGCCCTTGCTGTGTCAGTACAGGGAAAAGGTCAGAGCCAGGCCTTGCTGCTGAGCCAAGTCAGCAAACAAAATCCCGTGTTTGCTGTTCCAGCCTGGAGCGGCTCCTCTGAGGCAGGCTGGGGGTAAATTGGGGAGTTAGAGGGTGGAGCATGGGGAGGAGGAGGGCCATCACCCCTGTCCCTCTGCCCCCATTCCAGGGACATGTTTGTTACTTGGTCCACCACAGGCCTGGCCCCCTTGCTGCTGCTTGTCAGCCATGTACTGCCCTGAGTCATTTTCCAACAACGCACCTGGAAAGCTCCCCACCTGCCCAGATGCAAGACCTAGTTTTCTAAACATTTTGTTTTGGTTCTGCCTGACATTGAGAGCGCCACGGTCATACAGTCTTTTAAAATGAAAAACAAAGTTCTGTCCAGATTGCATGATAACCGAAGCTTGCTTGTTCCAAGAATATGTATTAAGTCCCACTGCGAACTGGACCAGAGAGGGGAAAACAGCTGCGACAGGACAGAAATGCCTGCCCTCGCTGAGCGTCCGTCAGCAGGCACGACGGGAGTGGAACGACGGTAGTGAGCGCTAACTGCAAACTGAGCAATCCTGTGAAAGGGGGAGCACAGGCTACCGCTGGAACTCCATCAGGGAGAACTGGATTTGGTCTGGGAATCTGCTAAAACTTCCTCGAGGAATGAGTAGGCATCTTAGCAAGGTCGAACGGGAGTGGCAAGAGTGTTCCAGACAGGAAACTGCTTGGTTATAGGCCCAAAAAAGAGATTGAGGAAAAAAAAAAAAAAAAAAAAAAGCCTCGTGTGGCTCCTCTATAGAGAAGGAGGTAGAAGCAAATAAATACATTCTGGGGGAAACAGAATAGGTTTTCTCCTCATACACCCCAAAATTCAGCATCTGACAAATGACCTTCTTTTCCACCTCCAACGCTACATGGCAAGCGGTCTTACCAGTTCATAAATGAATGGGCGAATTCTCTGTCAGACTCCAAGCCTCTTCCAACTGTGCAGCGTGTTTAGAGAAGAGCTGACTGCAAGGCTTGGCCCACAGGCCAAGGTGATTGGTTGAAGGCGGGCACCTGACCCCAGAGACACTGGGCCATCATCTGGTTAGTGACCTATGAAATGGCTTGTTACAAAAACTTTATAAAACAAAAGCAGGAGCCAGCAGGTGGCGTGTTGGATAGAGGTGCTGGATTCCCACATAGTCGACTGCAGTCGAGTCCTGGACCTTGGGCTTGCTTTCTCGCTTTCCCTTTCTCTCTCTCTTTCTGTCTCTCGCTGATCAAATTGAAAATGATAATAATAACAAATTGAATTAAATAAATAATTATTTTTAAAAACAAAACAAGACAAAGGCAGTCTAGCTGACACAGGGTTGGCAAACAAGAGTATCTGTCTAGGGGCAAAGAATGAGGCAGCAGACAAAGCCAGGTAGCGGACAGGAGGAGGATCCAGAGAAACAGAGGCAGATTTACCAAGGTGACATAATGGTGAGGCTTTTAATTTTTTTAAATTGTCAGAGAGTACATGTGCTCGCCAGAAAGCGAAGATGGAGGAAGCACCCTCCAAGAGGGCATAGGCATGCTGCGATCCCTTCCTCATTCTGTCAAGATTTTAGACACACGTGCACATGTAATTAGTGTGTTTCTCAAGCTGCTGGGGCTGGGATTTGAACCTTGGTCAGCCATGTCAGATCTGACTCTCTTAACCACTAGGCTATGGGGCTGGCCCAATGGTGAAATTTTTAAGCAGGCAGCCCCCAAAGCCTGCTGTTGTGAGCTAAAGGCCTCCCCTGGAGTCCCCTGAGGCCTGGCTGTGGGGTTGAGGGTCCTGTCTCCCTCATTCCCTAGGTGGCCCTGCTCTGTAAAGTCGCACTTGGGCCCTGTCAGCATTCCTCACTGCCGAGTCGGGAAAGTCAGCCATGACCATCTGGAGGTGTGGCCTGGATGTGAACTCACGGGTGTGAACTCAGGCTCTGTGGCTCCTAGTGACGCTCAGTGCTGGGGGAGAGAGAAAGGATGCAGGCAAGATCCCAGGTGCCTTTAGAACAACCTTAAGAGGTAAAACTGACCTCATTTTATAGCGGGCAGAAGACAATCAGGAGGCAAACCCAGCCCTCTCTTTCCCCATCTCTCTGCTCACTTTTGCAGTATCATATTGCCTCATTCAGTTGTGTAAGAATAAATGTAAACAGTGCCAATTGTGTATGAGAATACCAGTTTATTTATTTATTTATTTATTTGAGAATGTTTTTTGTTAGAGGACATTTGCACTCACCAAAGAGACCCAGAGAAAGAGACAGAGAGACAGAAAATCACTTTGAGGCCATGCCTCAATCCTTTCTCCACATCTCTCTGCAATTCTAAGCACATACGCATACGTGCTGGTATGACTTTCAAGCGACCAGGTTGGGACTTGAACCATGGTTGACCATGTGCTAGTCCAGCACTTTAACCACTGCACCCTGTGAGTATACAACTTTAAGGTTGAAATTGTTCTCAAGGGATTTAACTTTATTTCAACCATTCTAGTTCTTGGTCTCTTTGCTTCAGAAATTTTATGTCCTCTTACAGAAGGCACAAAGTCAAGTAAGAAAAAAAAATTTTTTTTCAATTAGATTTAGTAGCTTCACAGAGATTCTAAACATCTGGGAACCAGCAGTTAGCGTAATGGCTATGTCACTGGACTCCCACGTAGTCCACTGCGGTTTGCGTCCCAGACCCGGTGACTTAGAACTTACGCCGGGCGCGTGTGCGTGCGTGCACAAGATCCCAAGAGGAGAATGGAGGAGAAGGGATTGCGGTGTGGCCATCCCCCCTTAGGCATGATTTCTCGCTTTTTGTCTCTATGTCTCTCTCTGTCTGGCAAGCGCACACGCTCTATAGCAAAAACCTCTCAAAAAAAAAATTCTAAACATTGTTAATATTTTATTTTTGCTTTACCAATTTTAATTATCTGTGTATGTTATGAGATTCTATTACCTTTACTAATTCATAAATATCATTGAAACTTGTAATTCAGAAACAGGATGGGACAGACGGAATTTACTTCAAAACCTTTTACTTTAAAACAGGAAGCAATGTATTTAGCTCAGTCATTCCGGAATGTGGCATTAGCATTACCTAGTGGTGGCCAGATGTGTCTACCAGTGGTATCCCTGTCCCTCTTGAATCACCAAACTAAAATCACAGGCTCGAGTCTGGGCATAGTTAATATATTCGCAGTGAGAAGAGGTGGTGAGTACGTGGCAATTTAAAGATCACAGATGCAGAAAGAATGGTTCTCTCTCCTGGAGCACATTAAAAATATATTGAAAAACAACAAACATATGAAAATACCTCTACCATGGCTCAGCTTCTAAAATCATTTAGTAGGGTGAGGATTTTATTTTAAAGAGAATAAAAAGTATACAGGGTTAGAAGGTGGCGTGGTGGCTAAGGCGCTGGACTCCCACCTGGCCAATGGGTTTGAGCCGCAGATCTGGTGACCTGCTTTCTCACTTTCCTTCTCTCTCTTCCTTTCTCTCTCGCTGCCTTTCTCTTTCTCTCAGAGCATATGTGCCCTGTAGCAAGTTAAAATAATAATGATAAATACAATTAAATAATTTTAAGATTATAAAAATGTATATTTTAGACATGTTTAAAAATTACTTCAAAATTTGAAAAGTATTTGTGTCTTTATATATGGAGAAAAAAGAACATTTTCAGGGACTGGCAGGTGGCATGGTGGTTAAGGGTGCTGGACTCCCACATGGCCAACCACAGTTCAAGTCCTGGACCTGGCAGCTTGCTTTCTTACTTTCTCTCTCTCCCCCATCCCCCACTTTGGCCGAATTAAAATAAATAAACAAATAAATACAGTTAAATAAAGTAATTCTTTAAAAAAAGAAAAAAGAACATTTTTCACATATTCAGAATGCAGAAGTGATAGCATTTCATTGGAAATAATGAAAAATGGTTATATGGACCAGTTCTTAATTAACCATGCTTCACCACTAGTGCACCAAAAATGGCTTTCTGTCTTCTTGACTGAAGTGATTGGTTGAGATCCAGCCACCATGTCTACATTCTAGGCAGCCTGATCTTCTTGGAGAAGATAACACGACACTTCTGACACTTCGACTTAGCTCCCTGTGGCTGGAACTTAGACACGCGGTTTCTTCTGTCTACACAGGACACTGGGAAATGTGGTATTTGTTCTGTGACTGTGTATCTGGCTTGAAGTGGGAAGTCTATTGCTAAAGGGGAAGAAAAAAGATATAGGGACTTGTAGGGGTGGCAGTTAGGATCCTCAGGGGTTGGATGATATATTCGGGAGGCCCTCACTAATTCTAGGGCGAGGTGCAGCCACTGCTCAGAGCGGAGGCTAGTTTCCCAGGAGAGGTGCCTTGTTTGGCTGGAGACAGAGAGGGCTGGACGTTCATTTAGAGCAGTCGAGGCTCAGGTCTGGCTGGCTGGTCAGACAGAAAAAACACTTCTCTCCAGCACTGTGTTCCAGGTCACTTGCTTTTTAATCTCTTAGAATCAAGACACATCATGTGTTTTGATGACTTGAAATTTGAGCCATGAGGAATCTGAAGGAGCCTGTTCTGTTTTAAAATAAAATGCGCACGTTTGTCCTCCAGCAGACTGAACGGGTCGGTATCCATGCGGAGGCGGCTGTGCGTGGGCCCTGGGGTAGGCTGGAGCAATGGATTCACACAGTGGAACGGACGCCACTGGAACATGGGTGGTCAAAGAAGAAATGATCCCTTCAGTTAGTGAAAAGTGGCTTTTAAGTGAGTTAACTTTTCCCAAGATTAAACAGTAATTTAAAAACTGGCTCAATAATTTATTTGTTCATTCACTAGGTCAAGCACTGACTGGGTGTCTCTGAGCTCTCGGTGGGTACACAGAAATGTCGGTGAAAAGTATGGTCCTTTATTTATTTATTTATTTATTTTGAGAGGTTTTTGCTATAGGGCATGTGCATTCGCCGGAAAGAGAGAGACAGAAAAACAGAAAGCGAGAAATCCCCCCCAGGGTGGATGGCCATGCCACAAAACCTTCTCCATTCTCCTCTCGGGATCTTGGACACGCAAGCATGCACATGCACCTGGCGTGAGTTTAAGCCACTGGGTCCAGGACTCGAACCACATTTGACTACATGGGAGTTCAGCGACATAGCCACTATGCCAACTGCTGGTGTCGGTCATTCTTCTTTTTTTTTTAAATAATTTTTTAAAAGTTTATTTATTTAATGAGAAGTTTCAGAAAGGCAGGCACCTCAACAGTGTCTCATGCCACAATTCTCCCGACTTTACCATCTGGCCAGGATCATGGGCATACCCATAACCCTTGTGCCTCCATGCTGGCTCAGCTTGGTCAGTTCTGATTGATTTGTAGCTGCCCACAGTTTCTAGTGAGGCTGTAAGTGGCTCGCCTTCTTGCTCTGCTGAGACGACAGTGTAGTGGAAAAGACATCTGGGGTGTTTTCTGGCACCAAGCACCAAGCCTCTGCACACCAACTGGATGTCCTAGAATTCAATTCAATTCTGACAATAGCTACCCAGAATTAGTGCAGACTCCAGGGGTTGAGGGCTCAGTCCTACAAGACTGCTCCCACTTCAGATGCCAATCACAAGTCCCAGCCTGTCAGCGTCTGCCCCAGAGCTTGGGTCTCGCTGAATCATGATCAGGGGGCTGCTGGTGAGGAAGAGAAAGAGGACGAGAAAGAGAAAGCCCTCCATCTTGCGAGGACCAGGGAATTGGAAAGAATGAGACAAAGATATAGAGTAGACAAGGACACAGGCAGCCTGAGCCTAGGTAGCCCAAGCAACTTGTGCCGTACTTGAACCACCAGACAAACTGGGCCTCTTTATTTATAGTACAAGGAGACACTACACATGTATGTTTCATGACACTTCATAGATTCGTTGCCAGGTTAGGGACAATAAGAAGCAGTTAACAAATGTATAAGGGCTTAGTCATACTGGGTCAGGTGTATCCCTTGGTGATAATCTCATCAAGAGAAAGTCTCATCTTTTTTTCTAATGCAGAGAAACCTAGCTGTAGGTGTGGGGAAGGAGATAAAGAACTTCTCCATCAGGAGTGCATCATCACACCCAGAGAAGGCTACAGAACCTTTCAGATGCTGAGCAGGGATTGGACTTTGCTAGTGGGGGGTCAAGATGCCTCTTGAAGTCCATCAGATGTGTCTGTTGGCACACCCCTAGCAATCTCCACCCTTGCTCTGTCTGCAGCGAAGGTCAAGGAAAAGACAAGTTACAAGGTTCTGCCAAACCCCAAAAGGACAGGTGGTGTTTGCTCAGAGCATGTCCCCACACCTCAGGTTCTCTCTCTAAACATGTCCCCACACCAGCCTCTAGTACTTTTAACAGTCTTGGCCGCCTATGAGAGTTTCCCACAAGTCCCTGCTCACATCAGATCACTTGATGTAGGCTCACAGAACTCAGCGAAACGCTTTACTCAGGTTTACCAGGTGGTTCTAGAGGAAATGACTGAGGAACAGTCAAATGGAAGAGATGCATAGGATAAGGTATGGGAGGAGGGGATGCTCCCACACACTCTCCAGGCACACGGCACTCTCCACACCTCACTGGGTTCACCAGCCACAAGCTCTTCAAATCTCATTGATCAAGGGTTTCTAAAGAACATAATCTGTAGCACCCCAACTCCTTTCCTGGAGTTCAGAGGGGACCTGAAAGTTCCACTTAATCTTCCCAGTGGCCAGTCCCACCCTGAGATTATCCAGTGTCCCCACCCTAAGCCACCTCATTAGCATAAACTCAGGTGGGCTCCAAAGGGACTCCCTGTGAATAACAAGACATCCCTATCTATCATTCAGGGAATTCCAGAGATTTTAGGAGCCTCCTGCTTGGAACCAGGGACCAAGACCAAATATCACAGTTAGGAAACCTGAGTTCGAGTCAGTCCTCATATTACCTGGGTCAAGTCTCTTAACCTTTTTGAGTCACAGTTTCCCCAACTGTATGAATAAATTTTGTTAGATAGTGGGTCTCGGGTACATTACATTCAGCGGCCAGGCATGTGACACAAGTGAGGTGAACCTGGCTGAAAAAAGAATAGAGACAGAGGTCTGCTTTGCTTTCCTCTTAACTTAGGTTTAAGAAAAACGACACTGCAGTCCTGTGATAAATGCTCCCCAACACTCAGTCTCAGAGGGAAGCCATGGAGTGCTGGGGACAGGAACAGCCAGAAAGCACATCTTCCAGGTGGGACTGGCATTGTTGATATTCAGTCAGGAATGTGGGGTATGTGCTGCCAGGCCTTCTGAGTTTTCAAGAGAATTGAGAAATGTAGATAGTTTTTCCTTTTGTGAAATCCTCTGATTTTTAAATTTTGCGTTGCTAATTCAAAACTTAAAAAAATCCTGTGTCTTGCTATTCTGCATAAGCCAAACTCAAACTAGTTGGGTTTGTAGGGCCACCTGTTCATGATTTCCGTGTTACCCACAGCCACCGTCACTGGAGAGGTAG